>NW_028261391.1:20658892-20766392 GCF_051295495.1 Thamnophis sirtalis
CCAAAAAAAGTTGCTCGGTCCAATTTCCCTCCTACACCATCGGTCCCCACCTGCACAGCTGGGTGTGGTCGCTTGATTTCGACCTAGTGCATGCACACCAATAGTAATCACGTGTATTTTATTGTCTTAAAAGACCAGCAAAAGTATGGTTGATAAATTCAAAGTTTCATCTACATAAATAATAACAATGAAATAGTGGAAATACAAGACACCCACAAATTTAGGGTTTCTTTAAGAAGGGACAAAATAGTAAAATAAAATAATTTAGGAATAACATAAATATCCTATTCTCAGATGAGAGGCTACTTTCCCATTGAGTGGCTGAAGAAACAGTGAAAATTCTTGGTTAAAGTCTATTTATGGTGTCTCCCCCCCCCAAAAAAAAGAAAGACCCTTCAAGTGCATTCAAAGCACGGCACTAACTTTCTCTTTTTATTAATATGTTAATGGGTTTTCTGACTATTTTTGCCTGAAATGTTTCCTAAACCAAAACCTCAAAGAACACTATACAATATGGAATCCAAATGATGGAGTACTCTTAGAACAAGGAGCTACATGTTCCAAAGTCACCTTTTCTGCTCTTATCATTCAATTGGTCACAATAGCTGTTTGGGCTGGATGCCAAATTCTTAACATCAAAACAAAATTAGTTAAATCCACCTTTTCATGGAAAATAGCTTTGAGCATCTTTTAAATGAATTATTACATTAAGTTAGACTGGATAAAGTCACATGGAATTACTTCTCATCTTTCACGGGTGAATTTATGAGCCAGCCTTAACAGTATGATTAATAAAAAAAGATGCTAGGAGAGACTTAATGGCTGCTTCTTATGGTTTGGTGAGTTGAGCCACTTTGTAACTACTACTTTTGCAGCATTGTTTTGTGTGGGATGTGTTTAGAATAATAACACGAGCTTGACAAATTAATTATCACAGCACACTTCATTAACTGGAGTAGCTTGCACATAGCTCTTCGCTGTTTGAATAGATTTGTTCTGAGGTGATGCACTGACTAACAATTCTAATTTCTTTTTTCTTTACTTGAAAAAATGTCAATGCATTGCAAAGAATAACAAGTTTTAACTTCCCCTTAGTTCTGAAATATGAGATGGATAAAACAAGTAGTATTATATGTGCAAAAGAAACAAGAAGTAGCGAAAAACCCTCTTACTTGTGTGTGTCTTCCTCTCCCTTCCTTGTAGATCCTGATGCCTTTCAGTTATCCTAAAGAAGGTTTGGCATTCCTACAGCCAATTAGAAGCTTCTACTGAGCAGAAGTAAGCGACGCAGTGGCTCAATGGCCTAGATGCTGAGCATGTTGATCAGAAAGGTCAGCAGTTCAGCGGTTCAAATCCCTAGTGCCATGTAATGGAGTGAGCTCCCGTTTGTTGTCTTAGCTTCTGTAAAAATGCAAGTAGAAAAATAGGGGCCACCTTTGGTGGGAAGGTAACAGCATTCTGTGCTCCTTTGGCGTATAATCATGCCGGCCACATAACCACAGAGATGTCTTTGGACAGCATTGGCTCCTCAGCTTTGAAACAGATTCAGGAATGACTAGCACATATGTGTGAGAGGAACCTTTACCTTTACCTAGTGAGCAGAATGTCATGGAGAAAGAAGATAGTTTGACTCACAGTGAAGGATGAGTCATGATAATTTAAGAAGCTAAGAAAGACAGGAGGAGGACTAGAGAAAACAAAGGAAGAAATATAGAAACCAAGATTAAGATATGGAGGAAAACTAAAACAGTCAGGAAAAAAATCAAGAATAGAGAAGTAGAGAGAAATAGACATAGAAATGTCATTGCTTTGAGATAGGCAAAGTCAAGAAACAGAATCTTGGAATACACAATAATACAGTTTGAATATCATAATGGAATCTCAAAAGCCTGTCATAGCCTCCTTCTACTTCAGCTTAAACCTAACACAGTCAAAATGGAATTATTTTACTTTCTTTCTCTTGCTGTCTATTTTCCCAGAACACAAAATATTTTTTCTTCAAAAGTTTGGTATTCTTTCTTTTCTCTGAGTTAACTCAATATTCATCATTTTGGTCATATACAGAGGTTTATAGAAGATCCCCCCCCCCAAAAAAAATTTAAACACCAGTAACTCAAGGAATAATACACATTTTTTTTTACAATTTCACAAAAGAGTGAGTTCTCAAAATACAGAAAAGCAAGAGATAAACCATCTTCAGCAATTGTCTTAATGAAGCGTTACATTCATAAGTCTTTGTAAAGATTGTTCATTTCAGACTATTAATGAACCTACAGAATTGGATTAAATATGAGATATGAGGATCAGGGACGTCCACATTTTCACCTTAATGCTTAACTCAATTAAGGTTGAATTAACTAAATGCATTTTTGTATATACTAATACAGTGGCAAACAATAAACAAACAAACAAACAGTACTGATAAATAGCCATATAACATCCTTTTCATGTGTAGGAGCCCATTTCCAGTTAAAGGAGATTTCATAAGAGGTACTTTGAATGTTGCAATGTGAAAAGGAAAAAAAAAAAACAGATCATAACTTCATTATGACAAGGGAAAGAAAGTTGCCTCTGCTTTTTGTTTTCAGAACCCAGAAATTTGAGGGTGAAATGAGAAGGAGGTTTAGCAGCCTGAATAGAAGAGTATCTCTGTAGGGAAGATGGACAGCATGAAGGTCACCCATATTCGTCCATTACAGAGGGAAAGTAAAGGTAAAGGTGTCCCTGTCCACATTTGTTTGATTCTAGGGTGTGGTACTCATGTCCATTAATTGGCCAAGAGACCCAACATTGTCCAAAGATATTTTCCATGGTCATGAGGCCAGTGTGGCTATACCCAAAGGTGCACAGAATGCTGTTACTGTCCCACCAAAGGGGTGCCTATTAATCTACTTGCATTTGCATGCTTTTGAACTGCTAGGTGATCAGGATCTGGGGCAAAGAATGAGAACTCTTGCATGGTAGTTGGGTCTTGAAGCTGGGCTGTCAGACAAGTTTAATATCTTTACTCCTTAAGCCACTGCATTCCCAAGCATTACATAACAAGAGAGACAAAACGTATAGTGGATAAAGGGCTGATTCAAAGGAAGTGATGTTTTGACATACTTATGACTAAAGCCAGAATTCCTGGGATTTCCTTGCTAGATTTTTTCTTTCTCTCTTCTTTCTTTCTTTCTTTCTTTCTTTCTTTCTTTCTTTCTTTCTTTCTTTCTTTCTTCTTTCCTTTCATTTGTTTTTGGAAATGATTATTGGAATTGTTTCTTAAGTTAGTCCTCTTTTACGCTTTTTCTGTTTATATCTAAAGGTATCTACTTAACAACTGTCATAAATTTCCCAGCACTGCCACATTTTTCAAAGTGCCAATCTCAGAGCAAAACCCTGCCCTAGAAAAATCAGCTGAAATCAATAAACTTACTGACTTGATTAGTTTCTATTCTCTTCTTTTTTTTCTCCCTCAGGGCTTCATCTGGGCATTCTCATTTGAAGTTATTTTATAAATGGAAGATTTATATTCTTCTGCTCCAGGAAGTATGATTTTCTGCAGCCAGTTGGGGGTAAAGGGAAACTGGAAACAACAATAAGAAGAAAAGAAAGATAAATTAACAAGCTGAGCCAATTTTCCCTGATCTACAGTTAAGGTCTATGTATTTCCTCTGTATTCAAAGACAAAAAAAACCCCATAATTTGTTCGTACATTGATTAGAGGAGAGATTGGTGGGCAAGTTATCACTGATAAATTTCTGAAGTGTGTAACATGAGATATAATTATTTATGTCTCTTGGGATTATGTTTGCACCAGTTGCCAAAAAGCAAAGAATTGTCTTTTCTGAATGAAATCAGTGCTGTCTGATTCTGCTTATATTTTCAATCTTCTGTTCAAGAAGATTGTGATCCTACTACAATCTTCTCATCTGAGTTAAGCCTCAGTTGGACCCACAGCTGAATAGGCATATAAAGATTGCACTGAGCAAAAAGCATTTGATCCAACATTCTGTATAGAAAAGAAACCACTTATGTGTTCGTATGAGAGATTTATTGTGTAATTTCCTGTCATGAGGCTACAATCTTCTGCATGTTTACCTGGAAATAAGCTAGAATGAAGGTGGGAGTCTTATTTCTGAAGAAGTAAAGAATGCCTTTATGAAAAAGTATTGCCAAGAGAATTAGATGAGACTGAGTCATGATAAATGGAAGTGATGCTGTGATTTTGAAAACCATCAGCCAAATCAGGAAAAATTCTACAGCCTGATAAAAACATAATGATTTAAAACAGACTTCTCAAACTTTTTCCTTCAT
The DNA here is from genome assembly GCF_051295495.1 of Thamnophis sirtalis. Taxonomy (NCBI): domain Eukaryota; kingdom Metazoa; phylum Chordata; class Lepidosauria; order Squamata; family Natricidae; genus Thamnophis; species Thamnophis sirtalis. The sequence goes on from NW_028261391.1 coordinate 20,663,189, forward strand.
TATCCAAAACCATTTATCAGAGAGTCCTTTTTACCCAATGCATGTAAAACACTTTAAGTCAATTTAAATGTCCCTGCTGTGATACAGTAAGGTTTATCCAAAGAAAAACCATTTTTACTCAATTTTGAGTAATTTGCCCAGGTTTGATGATAATGTTACCTAGATAGGGTAATGAAATAACCACCAAGGTTTGGGAAACAATGGTATAAATGAACATATAGCATGCTTTTGATCATTTGGTGGGATCTAAATAAAAGTTCTTCCATATATTTAAGAATTTGAATTAAGATGGAGACTAATTTCTGTTTCAGCCTCAGATTATTCTGTTCTGAGCCGAGGTGGCGCAGTGGTTAGAGTGCAGTACTGCAGGCCACTTCAGCTGACTTTTAACTGCAGTTCGGCGGTTCAAATCTCACCGGCTCAAGGTTGACTCAGCCTTCCATCTTTCCGAGGTGGGTAAAATGAGGACCCAAACTGTGGGAGCAATATGCTGACTCTGTAAACCGCTTAGAGAGGGCTGAAAGCCCTATGAAGCGATATATAAGTCTAACTGCTATTGCTATTGCTATTGCTACTATCAAGCATGACAGCTACACTGCACTTCCTGCATTAGAATAAATATTTCTTTAAAACTTCTGCTGAGTTTGTGTTAACCTGAGTCATTCAACCTTTATGTAGCCTGGTATTTACTCTAGGACAGAATGGAAAACATATTTCCTTTCTTGTTGTTCTTTTGTAGTTTACTTTTCAATTGCAATCTCTCAGGGGTCTCAGACTGACAATGGGTAGTCATGTTTAACCAAAATCTGGCTAAAATGATGGTTTTTCTCTGTATTTTTGCTACCACTTTTCATTTTTATTTTCTGTGACTTCTCTTACTCTTTTTCCCTATCTCTATCTAATGCCCACTGGGTTGTAGGATAAAGGGAAGTTCTCCTTTGAAAGAGATTGGAACCGACAGCTTAAGGAAAGAGTTTGAAAATTAGACTTTGGTCCATATATGAAATAATGCCAAAAACTATTCTTTGCAAAAGAGAAAGTGTAAATGTGTTCCTTCAAATTTAAAATTTTGGAGGTTCCATGATGAAATCAAATACGTACAGTAGTCCAAAATTACTATGGTATATATATGGTAAACTCTAAAGTAAGATTGTATCTTATTAACTGATTTTGACTTTTTTCAGTTTGAATATTAATAAACTCTGGACATTTTTAACTCTTTGTATGCTTCACCTAAATCTAACTTATGATTCTGAAATAGGCAATAAATATGTATATTCAATTAGATGAAGGTTTATTTTCATCAAACTACAGTACGCCAAAAAGTTTTGCCTCCATTCTCATCTATGCTGCTTAGAAAGTTAACTTGCTTCTCCAAGTGCCTGTTCCTTTTAGGCTTGAGATGAAAGTGTTTCTCAATGCCCCATTCTTTTTAAATTTATTTTTACCTTCTCTGAATTCTGTGGTCCCAATGAAAATTGAAGTAGATTTATCTATAGTCCATTCTTGAAAACCTTTGTATAATAATGCAGTTTGTGGTTTGGCACTAAGTTGTAAGTGTTCTGAATCAATTAATAAAAATATTTGCTCAAAAGTGATAAAACAAGAATCTAGCAACAAAAAAGCTTCTTTTGCAGCTAATTGATCATACCTTTAATATCATACAAACCCAGATTGGCCTAAAAAGCCTATTTTTAAGCAACATTATACTATCAAGCTGATCTACTTATGTTTGCCCCACACCACTGCCCTTTTGGCTGAATTCCTTCTGAAGGAAGGTCTAAGATGTCAATATGCCTGAGAAATTATGCATCAAAGTGGCAGAATAATTGCCAAAATGCCAGAGTTATGTACATTTTTCTACATTAATCTCTGAAAAGTGGTACTTGAAGATGACAGCTCTTTAAGAAATTTTGATTCCTGTAACAAACCTAGTGGACTATATGAATATCTTTCTGGACTAATTCAGCAGCAAAGGGATCTTGTATAAGTTTGAATTCAAAGAAGATCCATAGCTAGGCTTATGAACATTTGCGCATATAGTTATCTCATTCAGAATAGTATCTAGCATTAGTTGTTGACCTGAGCATCAACTTCAGAAAAGAAACCAGAGGAATTGTTTATTATACTGCCTAAAGGAAGAAGGAAGCATGGATCATATAGAACTATGATTTGATCATGTTTTTCTGAAGAGGAGAGAGAGAGAGAGAGAGAGAGAGAGAGAGAGAGAGAGAGAGAGAGAGAGAGAGAGAGAGAGGGAGGGAGGGAGAGAGAGAGAGAGAGAGAGAGAGAGAGAGAGAGAGAGAGAGAGAGAGAGATTTTCATGTTAAGAGACCACAAATAAACTGTATTGGTAGACCAAATTAGTCTTTGGAACAAAAAGGTTCACTCTATTGTAATGAGTACACTTGGCCTTGTTTGCAGTTTCTTTCAGGGGCAACCCAGAAGTTGGGGAAGGGGTTTGTTTTTAAAGAAAGACCTAATGTGTCTAGTTTATTATTGCTATTACTGAGGCATAATGTACGATTTATCCCATCATATATCACAGGCTTAATCTTAGCAAAATAATTAGATAGTCTGCAGTTACTCCATTTTTAAATAATATGTTTATATCTCAGTGGTTACTCTTTCCCAAAATTCAGATGCCTACTATATTGCTAATAAAATGCTGCTTTTTTTTTCCATAGCAGCATTTTTCTGCCTATTTAGTTGATAACTTACTGTTAACTCAATAGTGGGGTGATGAAAACTCACAAAGAAATGAACATGACAAATGGCACCCTGATTTAAGAGATAATAGCACTGATCTTTGGTGAAAAGATTCCAAGTTCTTGATGGCGTAAAATTGAATAAAAGACATATCTGTATTTTCTTTAACATCTCTGGAGACAGGTCAGATCTATGGGTGGTAACTAAATATGTAAAGAAAATCCAGCAGAGAGTTTTCCAAGTGGAAATGAAGACGCTGAAAGCAGAATGAACCATCACACAAATAGTCCAATAATTCGTAAAGTCAACACTTAACCATTCCATAAGTTTTCTTCATTCAAAAACTACAAATAAAAATGCCTATATTGGTATATATTTTCATGGCCTCTATCTGTTGAGCAATATTGGGCTTCAGGATTTGGACCATAGTCCCTAAACCAGTGATGGCTAACCTTTTTCGGACTGAGTGCCCAAAGTGTGGACTCAAGCGCATGAATGCACGTGAATGCATCCGAACCTCCAAAATGCAATGCACGTGACCCCTGCATGCATGCCCCACACATGCACATGTGCCCCATGCATGCCCCATGTCCCCATGCATGCATGGGGCTTCCACATGCACCCCATGCACTGCATATGTGTGCGCATGGCCCTGCACATGTCCCACCACCAATGCATGCATGGCAGAGAACTGACAACCAACTGGCCGGCAGGAGGTGTGTGTGCATGTGTGGCAGAGCTGAACTGGGGTGATAACTCACATACCTACGGAGAGGGCATTGCATACCACCTGTGGCACATGTGCCATAGGTTAACCATCACAGCCCTAAACCTTGAAGCTCAGTACTGCCCCCATACTGTATATGGTTAAAAATATTAAAAAAATATTAAATATGAAAATCACGCATTGCTTATAACTATAAGTACATAAATACATAAGAAAATATTGCATACAACTTGGTATGTGTTAAGGAAAGAGGTGTAGAAATTAAGACTGCATCCAGTCTCAATCTGTATTCCCATATGTTGTTTTTTCTCTGTACAAATAACATTTTCCCACCCACAAGGAGTGAAAGAATTAAAATATCACAGCAGAAGGCAAAAGATATACCTACCTTGTTAAGTGCGTTGAAGAATTTCTCTTCCTTTCTAAACACTAAGCTTGCTATTCACAAGCAACTATAGCAGCATAAAATTATACGATTTCTACAATTTCAAAAGCAGTATAAGTTTATTCTGTATTCCTGAAATGATCAGTTGGCCCCATAATGTCCCAAGAAGACCTATAAAGAAAGAAGATCTATAAAAACTTCCTTTAACTTCAAAATTAATCCCTAAAGAAGTTTGTTGACTTTTTATTGGATAGAAGAAAGGAAATTACCTCAGAGGAAAAAAGTTTATAGGAAAGTCACAAGCTTCACCGACATCTTTACAGAATTTATTTGGTAGCAGCATTGTGGGTCTATTTATATAATGTGTTGTTGTTCAGTCACTAAGTTGTGACTGACTCTTCTTGACCCCCTGAACCATAGCAGTCCAGGCTCCCCTATCCTCCACCATTTCCCAGAGTTTGCCCAAATTTATGTCTACTTTATTTATGACACTATCTAACCATCTCATCCCTGTCGTCACCTTCAATCTTCAAATCAGGGTCTTTTCCAATGAGTCGTCTCTTTTCATTTGGTGACCAAAATATTTGAACTTCAGCTTCAGTTCAGTTCTTCCAAAGATCAGTCAAGGTTAATTTCCAAATCAGAATTGACTGATTTGATCTCCTTGCCATTCAAGGGACTCTCAAAGGTCTTCTGCAGCATTACACCATTAGAAATTCAAAAGCATTTATAATAATAGTAACAATAATTTATTACACTTGCATGCCACCATTTCCTAACAATTCTGGGTAGTTCAAAACTATCAAACAAATACACTACAATAAAATCCAGCGCAGATGGACTGAAGCAAGGTGTCTCATTCACTTTCATTAAAGTCTTGGGTAAACAGACAGATTTTTCCGTAGTTCTTAACAAAAGCAATGTGCGGGCCATCTAACTCTCTAGGGAAACCTCATTTTAGCAGTTCCAAGAAGCACCACTTATTTTTAAACTTATTCTGTTGTGATGCTGCCCTTGAGATTTTTATGTAAAAGATATTCCTGGTTACTTACTTAGAGAAGCACAAGCTCTCCTTTCAAATTACCGAAATTTTCTAAATAAATGCTTACAGGGGACTAATATAAATGGATATGCAAACAGCTGCATCTAATATTTGCAGATTTTTAGGTTTTTTTCAAAAGCTGGTAAAATTGGCTATGCCTAAATGCCTACAATGTGATTCAAGGGGCACAAAGGAAATCAAAAATCTAGTTGCAAAGTGAACTTCTGTAGTGTCCAGGTCAGCAGCATAAAGGAGGTTTACTACAGTTTGCTCCACTAATATAACACCTTTCCATTGGTCTCAGACACCTAAATTGAGTCTCTCCACTGCATTAATCAAATCATGTCAGAATATGAGTTATTCAATTGAATGTCTGAGATGTCCACACTCCCAAGAGGTATTTAGTCTATTACCATTCTCTGGTTAGGGACAGAATGGAAAAGAAACATGAATAGAAATCAACATGATGATTCATTTCCTTTCATCCCTTTATCACACTGCTACCATATGCTAAGATTCAAATGTGAATTCAAAACCTAACACATAGCAAATCACATTGACAAGGTAAATCTTTGAAGATTCTGATGGAAGATGTCTGACAGATACAAACAAACTGTGATCAATTATTCTTCAAAATGTACATTTCATTTAAGGATGTATCAGATCAGTGAAAGCAGTGATACCTCAATCCCCAAATTAGGGGGGGGGGGAACTATTCCAACAAAAGTGATCCTATGTGAAAAACTTATCTGCTCTATCCTCTTTCTTTAAAACTAGACATGTGATCTTAAAGGTATTAGCATGCTAATAAAGAGGATAAATCCACATTCAATCTCTGAAGGCATATAGAGCTGGCATCTCTCAACTGACACTTCCTGAAGAGCTTCACTTACTTAATTCTAATTGATTCCCTCTGGCTCTGAGGCTTAAATGAAGATTGACAGATGTCTGATACATATCCAATACATGGCTCAACTTTTGTATATTGTAGTGTGGTAGTATACAGAATGTTAATTGTTTTCTTATTTTGTATAACAGCTCCAAGAACTTTTGAATTCTTTACTCCACATCAATAGATCTTCTTTTTATGAATTTGAATGTAATTTGCCACATATCTAAACTAAGGCACAAAATCATGTTTCTCGGCTCAGAAATTTTCTGTAAACCATCTAACTGTTTTGAAAAACCATAAGGGAGAGATATGTATAAATATTATATTGCTTTAAGATGTTATAATAATGATGCACTAAACTTTCAATCTTGGTACAGCTTATTAAATATGGGAAGGGGTGGGATTGAAAATTTTTAGCAACTGAATCTCTGCCCAGTTTCTGGGTTGATGTGGCAATGGTGGACATGGCCTACTTGGCCTCCTGCATCATGGTGGGGGAGACGTTTTCACCCTCCCCAGGTTCTTCGAGCCTGTGGGGGAGGCTTTCCTGAGCCTCTGGGGATGAAATAGACCTTCCCCATGCTCTGGAGGCCCTCTGGAGGCCAGAAATGAACCCAAAAGGCCCATTTTTCACCCTCCCCAGGCACTGGAGGTACACCTTGAGTCTCCAGGAGGGTGAAAACATCTCCCCCGGGGTCCGGGCCTCCCATAGGCTAAAAATTGGCCTATTTCTGGATTTCTGGAACTTCTGGAAGGCCTATTTTTCTCCTTTCCAGAGTCTATGCACAGGCCCTGGACTTACCTGGCATTGAAAACAGGTCACATGGAGACTCCTGGGAGGGAAGGAGCAGGATAGGCATGGCCAGTCAGTCTTTTCAACTACCGATTGGCAAACCAGATGTAAAATTAGAATTTGGTTCACTCAAACAGGTCTGAACCAGCTGAATCCCATTCCTGAATATGGATAAGGTAAAGTCATAAGAATGATTGGATAGAAGTAAAGATAATTTTAATTAATATATGTAGGACACCTACATATATTATTCCCAGATTTTATAATGTTCTAACATTGATTATGTTCTGGTTTCATCTGCTGTTGGATCAAATATAATGCCAATCAGACCTTAGATCAATGTTTACCTTCACCTTGCCCAGTAAGTATTTCAATAAACATTTTTAAATTTAAATAATTTAAATTCCTTTTTTAAAAATAGGCTAGATGTGTTCTAAAAGAAGACATTTGAATTTCAGAAACAGGATGAAATTTTGAGTTTGATGGATAGTTATGAAAAATTATTGCAAAAGAGAAAGGAGTTAGTAATAACACAATAAATTTGCCAATCAACTGCACTTTACTTAGTAGAAATTTTATGTGTGTGATAATAACAGATCTAAATTATCAAATGCATTAGAAAAAAGTTAATGGATTAAATCTAATTCATTAAAATTGAAACAGGAAAGGTATTTTTATTTATTTTGTTTTTTTAACAGATCAATTAAAATGATTTTTTTGTATAGGTTTATGCTAAACTCTATTGTTCAGCCAACACATTTAAAAAAAAGAAATAGATAATTTCATACATAGTTAAAATCCATCACTTATTAGAAGCTTCATAGAATGGAATTAATTTATACATTTTTATTTAAAAAATGAATTGAAAAGTAACTAAATAGCTGAAATTAATAATATTACTACAATTGCCTGTTTTTAAAAAAACAAAACAAATGAATGATATTTTCCTATTAAACTCTTCCCTTTAATTCTAGGCAGTTATATGTCTGATACATGGCACTATATTAAGTTAGTTTAATAAATATACTAAAGCCAAATTAAGATATGGAATTAGTTGCATTCTGTATATATTTTTAAGATGTATATTATTTTTAAAAAGCTCACTTTTTTAAATTAATTGAAAAGTTACCAGATTACTTTATAAATCTTAGTCATTATTTAACATTGTCAGAGAAATTCATGGAATTCAGAATAAACACAATAATTTTAGAATAAACAGAGATAATAAAGATGTTTGCCACTTTTACTGTTACTATTTGGTATAAACAGTTGTAACCTTTTCTTCAAATTATTAGAAATAATCAACATATCAAGACTTTGAAAATTAATGTGGAGCTTTTAATTAGCTTCTTTGCAGATGATATGCCATTATTTTTTTGCCTGGAATATCCATCCAGAAAAATGTGATTAGCTTTCAAGAATATATCATATTTATCATTTATTTATAATGATATGGTATGTTTTAATTACAAATTGAGAGAAAATAACTTTAATTGAAAGATGCTGGGAATTGTTTTGGGATCAGCCTATTACCTCTTGGGACTGGAAGGTACTGGGTGGACGGCAATACCGGTGGAGATTAGGCAGGGGAATAGGGAAGGAGCTAAAGAGCAGGACACTGTCAGGGAAGGCAAATCTGATATTAACATCACTGGTGCTTTTCACCCCTGGCAGATTTAAACAATAGAAATTATATAACCACCAATGCTGCCGGTTGTGCTTGCCAGTTAAATTCATCATTGCTGCCACCGCTGTCACCAATCACACCTGCCAGCTGTCCTCCTTTTTCAATGCTGTGGATACTACTGGTTACTCTTGCCACCAGTCAATTGCAAAGAACAGCTTTACTGGGAATAGGTTTACATTCTGCAATAACAATCTTAAGATTATTAAATAGTAACGTCTGCCAAATCTGTCCTTTTGAAGGACACATTAAGTGGACAAAATGCTGAATCACTCTAAACATCTGGATAACTGTGTGACCAACCATTTGCTCAATAATAATATTGTTAAACGTCAACATCTGCATATCCCAGTTTTTTTTGGGAAATGACTTGTTAAATGGACAAAAATATCAAATCCGTGTCAATTCTTAATGGAAGAATTTGTAGCCTAAAAATGCTTCCTTGCAGCCCTCAGTATAGAAATATATATTGCTCATAAAATGCATAGAACCATGGGAAGTAATATCTACAATCCATCAATAAGTAATTGTTAGGAATCTCTGAGTTTTTATTTTTGTACAATTACATTGTGCTTTCTTTTATTAAATAAAGTTTTTTTTAAAAAAAAAGTTTTGTGTGTGTATTACACCATCTTACAAAAAGGATATAATATGGATGATACATAAAATGTTAAACTAGGCCATTGTTAACTAGACATTAATGACTGGTGTTTCAAAAGGTTAAATATAAATATGAATAATTGCAGCTTTTTCATTTGCAAGAACTCATTAGCTTCTTTCTTATTCATTATGGCTTAGATCCAAAACACCAATATAAAATAGAATTATATTTTATTCTACAATCAAAATAGGATCTAGTTGGTTACAATTATAGTTGACAATTTTTTTCTGAATACATATTGCTCATAGTTCTCTCAGCTGGGACTATGCTTCCCCTATAATTAAGGCATGCAGTGCCTAGTTTATATAACTAATCATTAAACTAGGATGTTAATGGTATCAAAATGCATTTTCATTTATTTTTAATATCAAAATTGCACTATGCATTTGCAATTCTGAAATATAGAACAGACCAAAAAAAATCTAATATAGAGGTAGCTCTCAACTTAAGACCATCACTGGGACCAGACTTTATAACCTTTGATTTTATAAACTTTTTGTCATAGTTATTAAGCAAATCACTTCAATTGTTAAGTGAATCCTGAAGTCAGCAAATTCAGCTCCCCACAATGGCTTTGCTATTTCAAAGCCAGCTGAGAAAGCCATAAATGGGAATCACACGTTCCCAGGATGCTGCAACCATCATAAAATGTTGGTTACCAAATATTATGTGACTGTGAGGATGCTACAATGCTTGTAAATGTGATGATCAGTTCTAACTTCAAACAGTCACTAAATAAATGGTTGTAAGTCAAGGATAACCTCTGTAGCAAAAGTATAGTAAAGCTGCAATGTAATATGATACTAGGGAATCATAGTATCTAATATACTAATTTTAAATTGATTTTACTCTTTTTTACAATCTTGATATAAACAACTGGCTTCTATTAAATACATATATGATTTGCTTCTTCAATCTTATAAACCCTAAATGAAATATGAAATAGAAGATTCTAAAACTTTCAATGCTTCAATAATGAGACCTATCAATTATTCAAAAAGTCATTAACAAAAACCAGCAAAGAATATCTCTGACTTCCTTTAAATATTATTATTGTTATATACACAGCAATCATGAAATCACATTTCCTGTTCTTTAACTGGTGTTTACCTTCATATACATCAAGTTCTTTCTAAGAACCTAGGATGTTGTAATGTATCAGCATAATACATACTATATATACAGATCCAAACATTAGTTCCCCTTTATTGGTCCTAATTTATAATAATAGGCCATAATGGTGTAATTTTCAAATACAGTAAGTTTTGTCTCAGCTCCTGACACCTGTTACCCACTTGTTGCCAGATGCCCAGGAATTCCAACATCTGATATGGTCCTTGCTGACCCAAGCAATGACTTATCCAATAAAGGATTCTTTTCCTGTTTTCTCACTTTAGTTAATGGATTGATGAACACAATCTGGATCTTCTGCTGAGACCTGTCTGGCATTGGTGACCCGCTGGTAGAATATATTACTATTAATCTTGTAAGTCCAGTGTATTCATTATCTGTCTTCTTCCTCATCCACAACTGGGTCTTCCTGAAGCCATGCATTCCCAATTTCAGAAAAAGATGGATTAAGGAAGCTGTTGGGAAACTACAAGGTGGAATCCATTGCTGACTTCTGTTGGAATAATATTTTCCATCCTTTATTCTATTGTTTATAAGGAGACAAGAAAAAGTAAACAAGGGATTCCCTCAAGGTTCAATTCTTTCTCGCTTTCAATACTTTACCCTTCTGCTTTAGCCTGGTTCTCACAGAAATAATTTGACATTTCCTTATGTCTTCTCTACCACAAGGATAAGAAAGATTAAATGGAAAATGGAAATTCAATCTTCAAGTAGAAGATTTTGCTGATTAGTAGAAATGTTCAATATTGTAGTTTAAGGTCAGTGAAATCTGTCACAAAAGATGCTGTGAAGTAACATTAAAGGAGAACACTGACTTGTCATAATGGAGGTGAGTTGCTTATAAAAGGAACTTTCTGGGAAAGTGACCTTTCAAAAGGCTAAAACTGAAACAGTGGGCATACGAGATGTGTTTGAACTTGCGACATAGGAGACTCGGTCATCAAAGCTTAAAGCCAGCATCTGATTTTGAGAAGGGAAATTTTTAAAAAAGGCCTAAAGATAAATCCTTACGTGGAATCTAAATGTATATATACAAGAGGAACCAAATCCACTTTTCTTCAACTTTGGGCAAGAGAAACATTAGGTAGAGATTATTCTTCATGGTGAGGCATGGAGACTAAAACCAAATAAGAGAACCAATGACTTTGGTATTTATTAAATACCTTTCCAAATTACTATTCACTTTTTTAAAAAAGACAAATACAGGAAAAATTAAGATCAACAGGTAGTAATTAGTTTGAGAAGGAAACTATCACATTTTATGCTTGGATAACAGTGTAGTATATCTCATATATGAAATATTGACATGAAATATTTTCTTTCCAGATTGTCTTTTCAAATAATGTGGAAATAATCAAACTAAGTGATAAGGACTTCTGGAGTGTTTCTTTAGGGAAAAAATGTACTTAAAAATAAAAATGAAGGGATTCAATTTGCTTTCATGTTTAAATCTTCAATACAGGGGTGAAATGCTACCGTTTGCCCAAACCATTAGTAAAAAAAATGCTTTAAAAGGTTTTTTTTAATTTCTGAAGATCAGCTGTGTGACAATCAGCTGTGCCTGATTGTCTGTGAGGTTCCTGCTTGTTGCAGGGGCCATTTTGTGTGAAGTCCAGCTGCTTTTACATTGTGTGTGAGCCAGTTGTGCATCCACACACACCCGGTCACATGACCACCAAGCCACACCCATAGAACCGGTAGGGAAAATTTTTGAATTTCACCACTGCTTCAGTACAATTAGCTCCTACAAAAATCTGTTCCAGTCCACAGGTAGAGAGACCATTTGATATTGTGAGGAACATTGTAAGTTAAAGTGATGGTCTTGGTTCAAATTGTCTTTCATTGTATATTCTACTGAGTCAACCTGTATTACTGATTGTCACTTGACAAGATTGAACCAAGAATGGATTTGGATCACTAGCACCCCTTTCCAACACACTATTGACAATTTTAAAAAAGAAATAACATTTTTGAAGACATCATGACATTATCTTAAATTAAAAGTTGGGATGAGTTCGAAAGCACCATGAAAATAAGGTAGAAGAGTAAAAACGTTTTTGCAGAGCAACACTTGAGTTTTGAGAAGACAGGTTTTGGTACCCTGCTTGTTCACAGTTGTACTATTATTGATAGGGGACTGTCTTGGTTTATAGTTCCCATTTTATTACGTTAACAAATAACAGAAATACTTAGTTGGATTAGATCACTGATGACCACTGATGTCAGGCTGCATTATTCAGGATACTTTCTCATAAGCTTGCTGAGAAAGCATAGGGTTACTCAGACTATAGTAACTTTGTTGAAGGCAGAAGTTTTAAAAAGCATATTCCAGTAAATCAAGCTTTGTAGGTGCTATAATAAGCCTGTTGATGCACACTGCCAAGCATTATAACTACCAGCTTCTGTTGCTTTTCACATATCGTTACCCCTCGGTAACTCTCCAGTGCATTTATGGCATTAGAAATGATCCAGGAACATCAAAACTGAGTGCTACAGCACACTGATTCCAAGATGAATAGATGGCTTCGGGCTGGTTATTAACTGTGGCAGATAGAATTATTTCCCATGTCTTCCTGGTAGGAGCTTGCTAAAGGGCATGACAGTTTAGATCTATAATAGAGATGTATATTTTAGGTCTGGTGAGCTAGCTATTATCTACCTTGTGGATGTTCTGATAATTCTACATGATTTCACTTCAAAAACCCCAGATTATGTTAGTAGGTTAATTTGTACCCTAACTTGCTTGCAAACTAAATGTTAAATGACAGCAGCGGGAAATTATATCTTTCAGCATCTGAAATTCTAACATAGCCAGTGTTGCTTCTGTCTGTCTGTCTGTTTCTATTATCTTCCTGTTGAAGTTGGTTTCTCTAGAATAAACTGCTGGAAAATAAGGTATCTAAGTTTTGCATACACAGAATTCCCAAACAATTATTTCAATAATATGGCAGCTGAGAGAGTTAGTTATTCAGTGTGCAAAATAAGGGATGTGAGCTTAAGAAAAGGGATAAACTGAAGAGTTGGTTGAAAGTAAGGGTGAGAAGGAAGTTAGGGCTATAAGAAAGAGTTTAGAAAAAGGTCACAAAAAATGGATGTTATCCATATAATGGGAAGAAGAAGCAAAATAAGGTTAGCTGGAAATGATGAGGAATGAATGATTCACCATCTGAAAGTCCTACATACTCTCCAGATCAGGGGTGTCCAACCTTGGCAACTTTAAGACTTGTGGACTTCAACTCTCAGAGTTCCTCACAGTTGAGAGTCCACAAGTCTTAAAGTTGCCAAGTTTGGACACCCGTGCTCCAGATTATCGTCTTTGAAGGTCCTCAGGAAAAAAGCTGCCAATTTTTGGCAAAAATATGGTAAGTTTGGGGGAGCCCAGAAGTATAGGCCAAGACTAAGAAAGGAGCAAAACACAGCAGTAAGGTAGTTCCTATTGTGGAGAATTGGGGGAATTGCTGAGCTGGATATAAGACAGGAACACCAGCTTTAGATAGCTGGCTTCCTGGGTGGTAAGGCATAAGAAGAGCATAAGGGACTGAGAAAAGTTGTGATGAATTTGACCATCTGTGTTGTGAGCTGAGTTCCTTCTTGATGGAAAAACTGAACTTATCCAGGAATGATGAACCAAGGACTTATAACAAGAGAAAAACAAAGCAGATTTTTCTGGGGCCACAGTAGGCAAATGGGCAATTTGACACCCATTTACCAGAATTAAAATGTTGGGAGAGGTTGATGTAGCATTTTATCAGATAAGAATATAAACATGTAAAGAAGCAAGCCAGCTGTTTTGAAGCATCTTTATCTGTGCATCCAGTTCTGTCTCTGGGCACCTGTATCCTGCTCAGTCTTTGTGCATCATCTGGTTAGAGTGCAACATGGCAAGGATTGTAAATTTCATTCTCTCAGGTTTAAGCAGCTGTAATTAATAACACTTTTGCAGATTAACAGAGACTCTGCATGCCGTATGTTTCCTTGAACATTTTTGTGTGTGCATATGATCCTGAAGTTCAAATCTGTTCTATATTCTTTTGCTTGATCCTCTTAGGAATAAAAACATTAAAACCCATGGAACTACACAGATGGTTGGGAGCTTGAGGGATTTTCCTTTGCTTTGTTTTTTCCCCTCATGTGATTTTATTCCAATTCTCATCTGTCTATTCTTCAAAAAAAATTCTAAAAGTCAGTATTTTCAGCTTAATTCTCATTATCTATTTTTATCTATTTTGAGTTATATATTTAAATACATTGCATGGAGTAATCATAGGGCCTTTAGACTTTCTCATTTGCTTTCTTGTTGTGAATAGAACTTTTAAAAAATTGTTTAGGAATTTGTGTTTCTTCTTTAATAGGATATTTGGTTCCTGAATGCTATGAAAACTTGTGCTTGTTGTGAGCATTAACTAGCTCATAAAGAGGTGATATTATAATACTATTTGTATTATTATTATTATCACAATTATATCACAGCGACCAGTTGTTTCACCGGATTTGGCATTGATTACTAGTCGGGCCCTACCCAGCGGCCTAGGATGTCGTAACGTATTTTTGTAATATGCGTGCGGATCGAAGCAGTGCGGCTTTTTGCATTTGACTGATGGTGATTTTGTCACTTTTTAACTGTTTTAAATGTAATTCCAGTGCTTTTGGAATAGCACTCAGTGTGCTGATTACCACCGGAATTACCACTGCTGGTTTGTGCCATAATCATTGAGTTTCAATTTTTAAATCCTGGTATTTCGTGATTTTTTCATGTTCCTTCTCGTCAACCCTGCTATCACCTGGTATTGCGATGTCTATGATTGTGACCTTATTTTCCTCAACCAGTGTGATGTCTGGTGTATTATGCGCCAGTATTTTGTCAGTTTGTATACAAAAATCCCACAAGATCTTGACCATCTGATTTTCGGTGACTTTTTCAGACTTATGCTCCCACCAGTTTGTTGCTGTTTTAATATTATAATTTTTGCACAAATTCCAGTGGATCATTTGTGCTACTGAATTGTGCCGCAATTTATAATCAGTCTGTGTGATATTTTTTACAGCAGCTGAGTATGTGATCAACAGTTTCATCAACTTCTTTGCAAAGTCTGCATTTGGCATAATCAGAGGATTTTTCGATTTTGGCCTTAATGGCATTTGTGCGGATAACTTGTTCTTGTGCAACCAGGATTAGTGACTCTGTTTCTTTCTTTAATGTACCTGTTGTTAACCATAACCAAGTTTTTTCACTGTCCACTTTATCTTTTATTTTTTCCAGAAATTGGCCATGCAATGCTTTGTTCTGCCAACTCTCCATTCTTAATTTTATCACATCTTTTGTATATTTTGTTTCGTCTGTTGGGCCTTCAGTAGATTTTTGTTGTTGTTGTTGTTGTTGTTGTTGTTGTTGTTGTTCTTCTTCTTCTTCTTCTTCTTCTTCTTCTTCTTCTTCTTCATCATCATCATCATCATCATCATCATCATCATCATCATTATTATTATTATTATTATTATTATTATTATTATACAATTGTATCACAGCGGCCAGTTGTTTCACTGGATTTGGCATTGGTTACTAGTCGGGCCCCACCCAGGGGCCTAGGACGTCATAATGTATTTTCGTAATATGAGTGCAGATCCAAGCAGTGTGGCTTTTTGCATTTGACTGATGGTGATTTTGTCAATTTTTAACTGTTTTAAATGTAATCCCAGTGCTTTAATTATTTATTATTTAATTATTATTATTATCATTATTATTATTATTATCCAATATTAAACATAAAAGGTAAAAGTAAAGGTTCCCCTCACTAGTATATATGTGCTAGTTGTTCCCAACCCTAGGAGGCAGTGCTCATCTCCATTTCAAAGCCAAAGTGCCAGCGCTGTCCAAAGATATCTCTGTCGTCATGTGGCTGGCATGACTAAATGCTGAAGGTACACAGAATGCTGTTACCTTCCTACCAAAGGTGGTTCCTATTTTTCTACTTGCATCTTTACATGCTTTTGAATTGCTAGGTTGGCAGAAGCTGGGACAAGTAATGGGAGCTCACTCCTTTATGTGGCACTAGGGATTTGAACTGCCAAAATGCCGAGTTTTCTGATCAACAAGCTCAGTATGTTAGCCACTGAGCCACCACATCCCTATCTTTAGTTCAGCGGTTCAAATCTCACCGGCTTAAGGTTGACTCAGCCTTCCATCCTTCCGAGGTGGGTAAAATGAGGACTCAGATTGTGGGGGCGATATGCTGACTCTGTAAACGGCTTAGAGAGGGCTGAAAGCCCTATAAAGCGGTATATAAGTCTAACTGCTATTGCTATTGCTAACTGCTGACATAAATAAGTTTCCAATAAGTCTTACTGTCAAAGTTCCGACTAATGAACCCAAACAAATCAGAACTCTGCAACTTGAATCCACCTAAAAGGACTTGTTTATTGAGTATATCATATTGGCAAAAAAATAAAGGAAAACCAACTCTAAATATTTCCCACAGTATAATTAAAGTAGGAAATAAGCCCATCCCCAAGTGTTACTGGTCAGGTTGGACAATTAGATCAATTGGCAGGCTCTCCAGGCACTTCTTCCCCAACTTTATTTATTACATGTAGAGATGACCTTGGCTTCCATGAGAAAGCTCTTTGTTGTGTCTAACAGAGCATTCCAATCTTCTTCCCCCTTCCTCTTATGTGTGGCAACCGAGGAACAGAAAAATGGCTTCTGCTGGGTTTGGTTCGAAGTTGATACATGTATAACTACATAGGATTTGCTGCTTCATATCTAAATTTCTGCAGAACCCTTGTTTTTGAATGTATATGTGTGTGCATGCAAAAATTTATAATATTTTGTTGCATGCATCACATTTTAAAATCAAAGAAAACTCCACATATATTAAATCACATAAATAACTTATCAGCTTCCTACAACTTCTTACAAAAAATATAGTTTTCCAGTTTAGCAACCCAATTCATAGTTCCAAAATATTCAACCACTTCAGAAGTAGCAGTAACACCTGGATTGAATAGACAAAATAACAAGTGCTTGAACTAAACGAGTTGCCAAGAACACTTGACATAAATCCAACTGTTTTAATTCCATAGAAGCTTTAAAAACTGCTTCTTTGGAATTTCCAAATGCTCATCAAAACTTCAGTGACACAAAATTGGATGAGATAATCAAAGAGCCTAAAATGCAGAATTGAAATTTAAACTGATCTTCAAGTTAAAAAGCATAGGACTTAGATTTCAAAGAATAAAATTTAAGAGGAGGGGATGCAAAGTATATAGATTTAGAAGTAAGAGATTAAACGTTCAGATACAAGATACCTGGTTTGGCAATAGTAATTTGAAAAAAAGGCAACAAACTCAAAATGAGTGGGAACAAAAAACAAATCCTTAATCTACAAAGTGTATAAATCATGGGAAATTAAAAGCTTCAATTCATGTTGCATTGCTCTGACCAGACAGGATTGTTTTGGACAAAACAAGTTAATGAATGATTAGAGCAGAAACTAAGCCTTATTAAGAGAGATTAAAAAAAACTAAGAATAGTTAACCTTGAAATGTAAACATTAAGGAGAATCATTACAGTATCTTCATTTTGTTTCCTTTTCATTATGGCATCACACGTAAACCTAACTCTCTAGAGCAGGGCTGTCAAGCTCATGATGACACGTCACATGATGAATCACAACCTTTTTCCCTTTGCTAAAGTGGGTCTGGCCAGTGCATGATGCATCTGGACTGCAGCTGCGAGTTTGACACTCCTGCTCTAGAAGTTGTTGCTATGTTGGGAAACGTGGAAAACGTAGAGGATGAGTGAAGTGGATAGCAGCAATTGCTACAGAATTAGAAAACATGAAAAAATTAGACCAGATCATCTTGAAAGAAATGTATCTATTTGGTCTCTAAAGGTCAAAAATCAACCAATCAATTAATGGTGGTAGATCTTGGATTTTATCCTCCGTGAGTTTTTTGTTTTTTTTTAAATTAAGTTTTGTATTTTCTCTGAAGGCTATGTTATGTTCTCATCTCAACAAAAATTGATTTATATCAGTATGCTCTTAGTGGCTGGTTCTTATTGATCAAACCAAAATATGGAAAAATAAGGGAAGGACAGCCGAAAATCAGAACAGCTGAGATCCCAGAAATCTCCTGAACTGAAAAATGTAGTCATCTAAAGAGGATATAATATGGTAAAGGTAAAGGTGTTCCCCTCACACATATGTACTAATTGTTCCTGACTCTAGGGGGTGGTGTTCATCTCTGTTTCAAAGCCAAAAAGCCAGCACTGTCCAAAGACATCTCTGTGGTAATGTGGACACCATGACTAAACTCCAAAGGTGCACAAAATGCCAAAGACACAGAGAACGCTGTTACCTTCCCACCAAAGGTGGTCCCTATTTTTCTTCTTGCATTTTTACATGCTTTCAAACTGCTAGGTTAGCAGAAGCTGGGACAAGTAATGGGAGCTCACTCTGTTATGTGGCGCTAGGGATTCGAACCGCCAAACTGCTGACCTTTCTGATCGACAAGCTCAGCATCTTAGCCACTGAACCACTGTGTCCTACATAAAAGATGATATAGCACCCTCCAAATTGGTGAAAAGACTTTATAGAAAAGAAGGCAAAAAGTAGAATAGGAGGTTCTCTGTCACTACAATACAAAATACAGAATGAATTTATGAAAAGGCAAATTCTCAGAGAAAAATATCCTAATAGTTTAATAATGGAATTAAATTTCCCAAAAGATGATATGCTGGTCAAGTGAAGTCTAGATTCCAATAATCAGGAATATTGGGATCTGAATTCCTGCCTTTGTAGGAAGTTGGACTCAATAGCCTAAATGGTCTCTAGAAACTGTAATTCTTGAAAGAAGGAATTATTTAATGCATTTCTTAACCACCTTTTAAATACTACATAATTTAAAAGAATAACAATACAAATCTATGTTTCATAGTGACTTAATCACCAAACGTACTGTACATATTTTTGTTACAATATTTTGTACATCCTTTCAAAACATTCCTTCTTGACTAACTCTTATTCAGATAGTTTTGACACTAAGTTTCTTTTTCTGTGCAAAGATATCACCCTTTATTGAAAATCGCATCTTGTCATCATCGACACATGATTTGGATAGATTATTTTATCTTGCCATTGTTGGAAATACTCTATCATTGATTTATGGCACAATGCAGTTTGAGCACCAGGAACCAATGTTTATAAAGGCCCAATTTGTCAACTCAGATGTCATTGTAAATTACTATACATGTCCCTTGGAGCACAAATTCATTTCCCATAATCCATTCCTATTGAGAGTTTTACAAGGACAGGAAATTGTATTGCTGGGAGTCTGCAGATTCCATTGTCATGTTTAATTTCTACATAGTGTGATCATAGTGAATAGGTATTCATAGCATAGTGTTATCAACTCTCTTCAATGCAGTATTAGTTCTATAGCTTTGAGATCCATTCATTAATGCAGTGAATGAAATCCAAAGATTGTCACAGACTCCCAACTGAAGACATAGTAGAAAGGTTTGGTTATCCTTATATCAGGGTAAGGTTCTGGAGAATCGGTAGCAGAAATTTTGAATAGTTCAGAGAACCAGCAAATACCACCTCTGGCTGGCCCCAGAGTTGGGTAGGAATGGAGATTTTGTAGTATCCTTCCCTTGGAGTGGGATGGGAATGGAGATTTTGCAGTATCCTTCCCCTGCCATGCCCTCCAAGCCATGCCCACAGAACCGGCATTAAAAAAAAAACAGAATTTCACCACAGCCTTATATCCCTCTGAAAAGTAACACTGGATCATGCATCTTTCTGTATCTGTGTGTGTTTTCATTTTAACATGAACAGCTGCCTCCTATGTAAAACAGTGATTTCACCACAATTTATTAGCACTTTATGTCAACAAAAGTGTCAAATGTGGAGGATTTCATTAGAACTTGCCCATATGGTGCATTTTTTTCCACTCATGCATCTATATTTTTATCAGATTAGTTGCTCCTAAGTGTAAATCCAATATTCTTTAAGCTATAAAAATTGAAAAACTGTAAGATTGTAGAAAATGGGATTTCAACTAATTCTGCTGTATAGAATAGATAGAAACATAAAACAAGTTTTAATGTGTTCCCATACTTTATCTTACTATATCCACTGTCAAAGCCAAAACTTTTGATCACCAAGAATCCCATTAACCTTTCAGAAACTTGCATTGTGTTTTCCACTGCAATTGTATTTTCTAGTATTAGTCTGATGATATTGACTACATTTAACACAACGGAAAAGGCAGTTTCTATTGATGGTGCAAGAATATCAATCTAGATATTAGTTATTCGCTAATTTCTATAGATCTTTTAGGAGAGCAAATCTCATCTAATTAAGATAATATGCATATATATATGTACCTATGTATTTTATATTCCATTCTTCTGCCAGAGAATTTTACAGAAGCTTTAAGAAAACACTTTAAAAAATGTAAATAATTGATCCTTATATACATACATTGATAAACTAACTATTGAATGACTGTCTTATGTAATATTAACTTTATACCCATATTGCTTTGGAACTGATAGAATTGCATTATAATACACCCATCAATAGGCAAAACTGGATACTATGATTCAATATAAATTATTTTCAATTCCATTTAATAATTTTTTTTCTTTGAAACCATAGATTACAATTGTAATATGGTTATACTTTATGCAGGTTCCATATTAATGTGCATTAAATGTTACTAGTGTTCAAATACATAACTTTAATGCTACCTGTATATCATCTGAATTTAGTTTCAGTTTTTTAACTCCTGTCCAATCCATGTCAGCTACCAGGTAACTGCCAGGTGCTTATATTGGAAAAGAAGAGAGCATTTGGCACAAATATCTTTTTTTTCACCATAAAGCCTCCATTTTTTAGGCAGCCAACTACTAAGGCCAACTGAAGTCATTTCAAGGTATTCTGGCTGTGTTTTCCCTGCCGCTGTAGCAGAAAATGTACACTGAATAGCAGGGGAAAGAAACTAGAATTTGGTGGAAGCACATAATTCAAGGTTGTTCCCCAATTACCAATTAACTACCAGGAAAACTGTATACTTATGAATCAGTCAGGTACAAACAACTAGAAACACTCGAGTCCACACAGATACCCAATTTCTAATCACCTTTATTACAAGAATCTCATCAGACTGCCTTCCCGTGGGAAATGACAGATAGAGCCTGTTGTGGCCCAGCAGGATCCGGTTGATGGACTCGGATAGCGAGGAACCAAAGGATTCATTATCTCAGTAATTGAGCAGTGGCAAACAGCCAAGCCTGCATTCTAGTGTATTCACAGGCCGGGGGGGTGGGGGGTCAGAACAGAGACCTAAAGATTTTACTTCAGATGTTTTCTCCCCAAAACCAACTCCAAGCTAGAATGTCTTTTTATTTCACCTAGAGGACCCCATTCTCCTTCAAGGATTCCACCACAATCTGTATATAAGCTTGATCTTGCATTATGTCATCATCATACCTGGTAAATTCTGATTACTAGGTATGGAATAAGTCATATCTGCAATGAACTTTAAATAAAAGTTTCAGATCTTGCTCGTCCTTATTCAGATGTTCTATAGTTTTGTTTCCATGGTAACAATTATGGTTCATTGAACCATAACAAATCTCCAGTCACAGTATATGAAAAAAAGGGTAATGAAATGGGTGTAGGATATAAAGCAGAGGTTATGTCCAAATGCTAGTTAATAAAATTTGCTACTGAACATGATCATTGTTCTACCTTCATGCCTGTCCTTGAAAAATAACTTTTGAAAACAATGTTGAGGAAGGGAACTCTGCTTATTGTAATTGTTACATGGAAGAAATATATGTACATTTATTAAAAGAAGTCACTGTCAAATGACTATATTAGGGGACATTAACTTTATATCCATATTGCTTTATAAATAATAGACTTCAGAGAAGAAGCCCATACTGTTTTTCACTGGGTATCTAATTATAACTTATCAAGAGCATAATTCAAAGCAATAGTGGCGTTTCTACCTAATATCTGAATACGGTAATTTCAAAGGAAGCTTTCTGCCATCACTATTTACCTAAATTAAGTTGACTATAAAGAGATGCAAATATATATTTTCTCTTATTTATAAATTCATCAAATGGAATTTGCCAATTTACTATGGGAATGTTTTTTACTCTCAAGAGCTGCCATCAAGTAAAAGGAATAAAATGTTTAACTTTTTATGTTTCTCAAGGCTCATTTGTATAATTAATTAAAATAAGTCTGATTAATGGCTGGAATAAAGTAATTTTATTTTTATTTCATTAATAGGATGCATCAGGCTGTCAATCTAATAAATATAGTCACAGTAAAAGAAAAAGTTGGAGTATGAAAAGATTTTGTGCATTATGTAATAAAATTTAGTGTTGAAATTTCATCTGAATTTTCAACAGTTATTTTTATTGTATCTCTCTTTTTTGTAGAGATCCCTCTTATATGGGATGAATATAAAGAGGAGGGAAATATATCCTGTTGAAAGTTAGAAGGGCCAAGAGATCATTTGGAATTTACATAACACAAATAATCATATTTCTATAAATAAGAAGTTGTACTTAGGGTGATATTGTACCTGCCAAATAACTCTGCCTCTAGATTGTGGTTCATTTAACACCATCCGAGTTTTGTTAAAATATAAGAATATTAGCAATTTTAAAGGATCATATTTATATCCAGCAAGTAACTTCAGCATGTCCATTGCAAATGCAAATGTTCTAAAATAAAAGTCCCACAATGCCTTAAAGACAGACAAATTAAGGTTTTTTATTATTAGCCTACATTTCCCTAAGACTCCTTGTTTGTTTTCTGCAAATTTGACTATTGTTCATCAAAATGTTTTTTTAAAAATACATAGGATAGCTTTGTAAATTTGAAATGTACCTTAATAAAAGTTATATTTGATGGATTGCTGGTTGTTTGAAGGGTCCTAGGTGCTCTCTGAGTTTGCCTGTTTCTTTGCAGATGCTAGCACTGATGCTGTTACTTAGTTAGGGTAATGAAACATCTGCAAGAAAACAAGCAACTTCAGAAAGCACCAAGGACCCATCATGTCAACCCTAAGCTACAAATATTGTCCTTTGTTGATTATTTTCTTGCTTTGTTTTAACCCAGGGCCTATTACACAAACAAAGTTTATAAAGTTTATTATTTTCAGAAATGGAAGTTCTTAGTCCATTTGATTAATAGACTGAAATCTAATATTGATTTCCAGTAGAAGAAGAAGGATTAAGTCATTTCTTACTAACTTCTTCGGAAGTCGGTTACATTATTCTGGAGGGACTCCCAGCTATTCATAATACATTTTCAAAAACTATAGGAAGATGCAAGAAGCGGGGTGGGAAGCACTGACAATCAATACTTTCTTATTAATTCACTTCCATTACCAGGATTTCTAGATATAAGCTATTGTGCACATTTTGTAACATCTCCCATACTAAAATGAGAATTGGAGTTAAAACATGGTTAATATTAGGGTGTTCTAATTCAAATCTGAATATATGATGACATACTACAATATTTTATGAATCTTAAAAATTATGTTCCAATCATTCACTTTAGCTTAAGGAAGATGAAAGATGAAGATTACTAGGAGAGACATGATAGCAATGTTCAATTATCTCAGGGGCTGCCACAAAGAAGAGGGAGTCAAACTATTCTCCAAAGCACCTGAGGGCAGGACAAGAAGCAAAGGGTGGACACTAATCAAGGAGAGAAGAAACTTAGAACTAAGAAGAAATTTCCTGACAGATAGAACAATTAATCAGTGGAACAACTTGCCTCCAGAAGATGTAATTGCTCCAACACTGGAGCATTAAGAATATGTTGGATAACCATTTGTCTGAAGTGGTGTAGGGTTTCCTGCCTAAGCAAGGGGTTGAATTAGAAGACCTCCAAGGTCCCTTCCAACTCTGTTATTCTATTCATTCTATCTAAAGAAATAAATCTATACTAACTGGACCGTATAAAGTGTTTGAAATCATTAGAAAATATTCTGCCTTTCTTTTGTTTAATAAACATTTATATTTTAAAAAAACCTGAAAAGATTTAAAACTTCCCTAACATAAATCCAATTTTTGATTTATAAGATCCTCAGATAATACCTTGTTACTAATAAAATTCAAAAGAGTTTGAAGGAATTTAGGAAACACAAAGAATGAATGTTTTCTGTATCACTTTGGAAAATTAAGTTTTAATGATTTATCCAACTTTGCAGCCATGTTTTCCTTGCATAAACTATGTACACATTACTTTTAGACCCATTATTGACATTTCTTAATATATTTTAAATCTAATGTTTCAATTGTTCATAGTAATGTATTTTAATAAGGTCTTTTAACTTGATTTTTACATGGATTTGAATTTCCTTGGCAAAGAAAGCATTACATAAATAGATAAAGCAGTTTCTCCTTCCTTCTTCAACAATCCCATGACAGAGCCTAGAACAGAGTGTTACAACAAGGAAATTAATAGCCAATCAAAACAATTGATCAATTCTAAATGACAGCAAAAGACTCTCAATGCACAAAGAGATTCCAAACCATCTAGAAAATTTTCCATATTTCTTCTAACCAAACCAGTTGTAACTTCATGTTTCTTAACCAGGAGGTTACAAAATCTCTCCATTGCTTGCTACAGACATAAATGCCACGAATAGTATAGTAGTAATGATAGTAGTAATAGTAATATGTTTTAATATGAGTTTTCCTAAATAATTAGTTTTACATAAGCTTTTTAATATTTACTCCACTGCTTTTATTCATTCATTCATTCATTCATTCATTCATTCATTCATTTATTAGATTTTTCTTTTCTTTTCTGATGTAAACTATCCTTTTTAGTGCAAATACATCAAACATATGGATCTCATTTTTGTATACAGCTTTGAGAAATAATACTTTTCAAATCAATCATTTTCTGGGCAGATTCTGAATATCAACCAATGGATATTAATAGTGCTACTGAAAGTCCATATGGTTGGATCTGGCAAATTCATTTCCAAAGAACTAATGGAAGATATTTATTTATCTTGAAGAGTCAAGTGTGTTTACCATTTGGTAAAATTGTTAAGGCATCAGGCTAGAAACTATAAGACTTCTACTTCCACTTTGGGCACAAAGCCACCTGAGTAACCTTGTACCCATCACTGTCTCTTAGCTCTTAGAGACAAGGGTCAGACACTTCTGAAATCTTACCAAGAAAACTGAAGGGACTTGTCCAGGTCCTTACTTGGAAAATCTTGCCAGACCCATGAAATAAAGCCAGGGCCCAAGAAATATTAATTTATTTTTTTCTCCATATGAAATACTTTGCTACATAGAAGCATACCGAATAAGCACTGTATGAATGAATGTAATCCTCATTCTTGGCTTGGGCAACCTCTGGCTTGCATCTGCAGTTCAATTCTGAAGATTAATCAGAACACAGGAGACGAGTTTCATATGCAGATCTCCTTTGTTACAGTCAATCTTTCATAACTAAGAATGATTTACTTACTATCTCAAGTTTTATTCTTGTGGAGTTTGGCAATCATTCTTTTTTTCTTATCATTCTCTGACAACAAATAATAAAAATAAAAATAAATCTCTTTATGATGTGCAGAATTGCATTTGAAATGTCACCATGCTTTAGAAAGTATTATGGAATAAATAACCCACGTAGATAGATTTTCTTTTCGTACCTATTTATCTCACTCCTTGCTCTATAATAATAAATAGACACTTCTGTATATGATCTTACCCCATAAAATATAATTATCCCTGCCTTGTATGAAGAACAAATCCTAATCACTGAAATAAATCAGTAGTATACTAGAGTTCAGCAAAGACCAATTACACAAGGAAAGCAGGTGTGGAAACAAGTATAGTACACTATTACTATACAGAAATCTAATTTTTTAGATTTCTCAAAATTTGTAGTGAAAGGTAATACATTAAAAACATAATTAGGTATCAATTTAAATACATTGAGCTACCCAGAAGTTTAACTCTGTTTATTTAGGAACTTGATGGCAAGTTAAAAGAAAGACTTTCTTCTCATCCTTTGATTCCAGCAAACTTTCTTATGATTGAACACAAAAATCAAGGAAAATTTTTGCATCGTATTCTGAAAAAATGAACTCTTGGGAAAATAGACTCTCAGGATACTTTGAAAGAGAAAAAAATATTTTTGCTATCTTACCAGTAATGAAAAAATATGTTCTATCAAACTTTAGAGAAAGTTGATTCATCTCTGCAATTCTTCCCTGGCTTTGTCTGTACACTATATTTAACCAGGTTGATTAGAGACGCAGCAGTTATATTCATCCCACATTTTAATTATTTGAGTTAATTTTGGGTATATGTTGTGCATAGCTAATTTATTTGATAGCAGTTGGTAAACTCAGAAAATGTGTTGATGCAATAATCAGCCTGCTATATGCCTTATTTAGAAATTCAGTACAATAGTGATGCCAATTCCAAAAACATCTTAGAAGATATTTTTTATTTTAAAAAATCTCTAGTACCAAAAGATGAAGTTACATCATCACTTCAGTCCTTATGAAGTCAGAAGGATACAGGAACAGATGGCATACCCACTGAAAAATGACAAGCAACAACAACAAAAGAATGAATAAAGGTTCTAATCACATTATGTCAGAGATAGATGATTGATGATAGATAGATAGATAGATAGATAGATAGATAGATAGATAGATAGATAGATAGATAGATAGATAGATAGATAGATAGATAGATAGATAGATAGCAGGGATGTGCAGTCACTAGAGGCAGGGGAGGCGAGGCCTCACCAGTCTACTGAGGGAAAGGAAAGAATTTTAAAGAATTTTTTTTTAAATAATTAAAGCCAGGGTAGTTGCTATCAGATTCCAAGTCACAGTGGCTTGGTTTCTGCTCAGTGTTAACTATGGGAGGAGGCCAGAGAACTCGGGCCTCCTTTGCATAAGGAATTTTTCGCCTTTTAAAAGTTAAGAAAAGGTTAAAAAGTAAAAAAAAATGTATGCAAAGGAGGCACTGATTCTCCTGCCTCCTGATCTGGGAGCAGTGAATCATGCCTGTGCAAGGGCACTTGAGCGACTGCACAATAGCAGTTTCCATCGAGGGTGATTCTGGAGAGGTTGCTCTGCGCTACCATAAACGCGAGACGCCTGTTGGACACAGTGGCAGGGACGTTGTTCTCGCCACTGCTGCGCTCTTGCCTCACCAACGGTAACCCTCACCACACGTCACTGATAGGCAGGCAGGCAGGCGATAGACAGACAGACCGATCAATCTGGTGTTCAGATTAGAAGAGATCAGACTATATTCCAAAACTAAAAGCAAGAAATGTAACAGAATGTGCAAATTATCACACAATATTCTTCATTTCACATACTAACAAAATAACATTTAGGATTATCCAACACAGATTAGAGGCTACATAGAAAAATAGATGCCAGATGTTCAAATTGGCTTTAGAAAAGGCTGAGGAATATGAATCATTACTGCTAAGGCACACTGGATAATTTAAAAAGAGAAATCAAGTACATAAAAAGTTCTTTGGGTTGATCATGTCAAGTTGTAGAATGTCCTTAGAAAAATAGTTATCCATTTATACTGTCCTCATGGGAAACCTATATTCAGGCAAGCTACATTACAGATATAACAGGGTGAAACAGACTGGAATGGAATGAGACAAGGCTATATACTCTTACCTTATTTATTCAACCTATATGCTAAACATATACAGGTAGTCTCAACTTACTTTAGTGACCATTCAAAGTTACAATGGCACTGATAAAAGTGAGTTATGACCATTTAAAAAAAACTTATGATTGTTTCACATCCCCATAATCATTTGATTTTCTTTTGGATTTGGATAACTGGTCAATATTTATGACAGTTGCAGTGTCCCATAATCACGTTATCATCTTTTTCACCCTTCTGACAAGCAAAATCAATGGGGAAACCAACTTCACTTAACAATCATTAATTGCAATGATTCACTTAACAAATATGGCAAGAAAAGTCATAAAATGGGGCAAAACGTACTCAAGAAATATGTCACTCAGCAACATAAATTTTGGACTAATTTTGTTTGGAAATCTGTATTCTACTTCTATTTCTTTTTCTATTGAACAAAGAGGGTAATATATTTAAAAAAAAACTAGAAACAAGTATAGTCTTATAGTCCTTAGATTTGGTAGAGAGGGAACTGGATATGTATGGTAAGAATTTTCATATGAGATTCAGAAGCTCATGTTGAGAGAATACTAGATTCTTCATAACAATTTTATGTTTGTCTCAGATCTTACAATGTAATAAAATTGCCATATATCTTGCCTCTTCATTCCTGTTGGGGATCAATATATCTCCACAACTTGATTCTAAAAATAAATATAACATTCAGTTATCAACATAATATTACTAGACACAAGGGAATAACAGAGCACGCTGGTTAGCTGAACTGCAGCTACGAGTAGACTATTTTATTTTTATATATGATGTATAAATTGCTATTAGGTTCAAATCAAATAAAAATAATAAACGAATGGGGGAGGTAAGAAATGCCTCAGCAACAAACAAAGAAAACTTTATAAACAAAAGTCTGTACAAAAATAAAACTGCATACCGCAGCAAAGAGTAAAGAAAGTTTTTTTCCCTTCAAATATAAAACAATTGTTTGCATTTCTCCCTAAAACATTGTTAATTATGACATTTGAAGCCTTCTCCATACAGAGGTTGCTGAAGGGAAGCATTTTGACATACTTAGGATGCTTTGTAAGAGGAATCATACCTACACCTGTTTGGTGATTAGAACTTTTGTTTCATTAAAATTTATTAAGATAAAAGAAAAAAAGTAAAGTATTATATTTTTTTCATCCTAGGGTTAAATTTAAGATTACTTTATTGGGTTGAAGTTCATTAGTGAAAGCACTGACAAGTGGACATCACTCATCTGGGTGATTGGGGATGGGATGGGATAGTAGTTGCGTAAATGCCCCTTTCTACTGTATCAAAGTTGCTGGCTGAGTTGTTACTCCCAATTTGTTGCTTCAATTCAAATGAAGCCAAAGTGTCATCTCAAATTGATGGCTGTTAACAATGCAAAAAAGATATAACACTTTAGAGAAAATGTCACATCTGTCTTGAGTCTTCTAATGAGAAAGATTCATTATTTGTTCAGGGACAAGTCTTACAGGAAACAGTGGAATCCCAGCCAACTGTCAAGGTATAGATTCAGTTCCAGGAAAGCAGAAGAAAATGATGTTTCTAAGTGAATATTAATGACAACCGTGTACTCAAGAATTGGTAGGACTAATTCTCCAATTAGGTGATCTCTAATTCTCCAAATAGGTGATCTCTTTAAAGGTGGGAATAGGATGTCTTGCTTTATGCATGGCTACAAGGTGGGGAGAGACAAAGAGGACTAAGTAGTAGCCTGCGCGCCTAACGGCGTGCGAATCATATATCTATAAACCAAAATAGCAATAATACATTCTGGCATAGTGCGCTTGAGATTGTGATTTTATTTTATTTCAAAATGACCATCTTAGTTCAATGTAATAGCTGTTTTGCACCTGTCTTTCGCAGTATTCTTTTCAAATTTGGATACTGTAGACTAGTAAATAAATTACTAGTCTACATTGACAGATTGTACCTTGTACCTTGCTTGCAATTGACATTCTTCCCTAAGCTTACAAGGAAACTCTCTTGAAACAGACCCATGTTCCAGAAGTCTAGGATTATATTATGATTACCTCATCTTTAGCCAATGTATAGGACTTTATCAATTGAGTTATGGAATGCTTATCTATCAAAATTATATTGCCTTTTCTTTAAGAAGTTATTAATCTAAAATTTCTTTAATCCAGTTTCACTGATCTTCTACTTTGCATTAAATTAGCTACTCCGGTCTATAAAAAGGAATTCATAACAGTTATGACTTTAGAACAGGCCAAAAATGTACTTCACACAAGTTGTCAGTCTCCCAAGCAGACCAGATAGAAAACACAAATAGATTGGTTAATTCTACTTCGTTATAAAGTTATGTTAACCAAATTTTGCAAGATTGAAAGTACAGTTTATTGTCTTCTGTTTTTACTGACTGATGTTTAGTTAGGGCAAGTTCTTTCTAAATTTCTTTTTGTGCCTATTACTCAATTGTAGGCTCCTCCTCCCCTTTTAAATCTGATTGTTCCCTAGGCATTATTTCTCCCCTGCCCTTCCATCTTCTTCCATGAACATTGTCACATTCTATTGCACAGGTCTAAAACTATCCTTCAGATATTTCTTTTCATCTTTCTGAATTTTGTTCTACAGTTATCCAATTAAGAAAAGGAAGCGAGCAAGGAAGGAAGGAAGGAAGGAAGGAAGGAAGGAAGGAAGGAAGGAAGGAAGGAAGGAAGGAAGGAAGGAAGGAAGGAAGGAATGCTATAGTATTTCAAAAATGACACCTGCTTTTTGAACTGTCCTTTATGTATCAGAATCAGAATAGAGTGGAAGGGACCTTTAAGTCTTCTAATCCAGCCCCCTGCTCAAGCAGCAGATCCTATATCATTTCAAACAAGTGACTGTCCAGTCTTTTCTTAAAAATATCCAGTGATGAAGCACACACAACATCTGAAGGCAAGCTGTTCCATTGGTTAATTGTCCTCATTTTTAGGAAGTTTCTCTTCAATTCCAGGTTGCTTCTCTCCTTGATTAATTTTCATCCATTGTTTCTTGTCCTGCCATCTGGTGCTTTGGAAAATAAATTGACCCCCTCTTCTTTGTAGCAGCTTATTGGATTATTATATTGGAATACTGCTATCATGTCCCCTGCTCTCCAGTCCTTCTTTTCTCTAGACTAGTCAAATGCAAGTCCTCCATGAACCATTCTTCATGTTTTAGTCTCCAGGACTTTAATCATCTTAGCTACAATGTTTTTCAAAATGTCTTTCCAAATATACAAATTTGGTTTACTTTGATTGTTTGACAATTCTTATTAGGAAGGTTAAAAATATAAAGAATGGGTTAATAAATGTTGATCTTCTGCTCTGACATGTCAACTTAACAAGCAAAAATATTTCCAGTGTTGGAAACTTGTAACATCTACAGCAGATTTTCACCTTCTAAGAAAAAAAAAACATTTTCCCTTTCATACTATCATGTTAAAAGTTGTAATTATATCTCTTTTAACTTTCAAGAGAGACAACTATAAGAGGAAGTTGGAATGATAGAAACACTGTTGCCCCTAACAACAACGTGCTGCTCTTAAACAATATCTTGCCTAATTACAAGCACTTCTAAGTTCTTTGCTCAACTTTGCTTGACTCTGTTTTTCATTTCTGTCAAATCTGTTAGCTGGCTCCCTCAAGATTCTTGGTAAATATTCTTCTAGTTCTTCAATAGATTATATTTGTCATAATAATAATTTATTCTCTGGGCATATCTGAGAATGGAGGCAGAGGTCAAATATTTCTGCCTCCTTGTCCTTTCATCTACAAATATCTGAACTGAACAAATGACCCAGAATTCATCATAAATATGGAACACAAATAATGTCACTTTTTTCTAGAAATAATGATCAGCTTATTTAGATCTTGGTTAATAAAATGGAAATGAAATCTACATTTTTTCTATTTCTATGTATTATTTATTAAACAAATTCAGCTAGCTAGCTATATATGTGTAGTTTATATTTCAGACTTCCTGAAAAACTAGACATACTAGATATTGCCCTCATAGAAATATTATCTGAAAGTCCAGACAAATAACAGATTGCCATGGAAAAAAAATCTATCTAAATGGTTTCTAAGAGTTAAATTTTTTGATAGTATATAATCAATCAATTAATCAATACAAATTTTGGAAGTATTTAAAAGGACGTCACATATGCAAGTATCCATTTCCAACAGCTATAAGCAGCATCAAGAAAAAAATATAATGATTGTAGGCTGTGATAAAAAAAAGAAAAATAGACATTGCTTAATTCAATCCTGGGAGAGTTAATATTACTTCTTTCCTCAGGCTTCCTATATCCAAGTAGCTTAAATTTCATTGTTGTTAGTCACAAAGTCATGTCTAAAGCATCATGACCCCATGGACAACATTCCTCCAGGCCTTCCTGTTCTCTACCATCCCCTATGTCCATTTAAGCTCATGCCTACTGCTTCAGTGACTCCATCCAGCTACCTCATTCTCTGTCATCCCCTTCTTCTTTTGCCCTCAATCGTTCCCAGCATTAGGCTCTTCTCCAGTGAGTTAAATTTCATAGCATCATAAAATATATGGGTTGGAAGAGATTGCTTGGCTCTTTCTTTAGTCTAACCATCTTGTCTACAATGATACAGGGTCTCCTGCTTCAGCAGGGGATTGTACTAGAAGGCACCCAAGTTCCCTTACATCTCTATTATTTTGTTAGTTCTGATGAGCATACAGTGGCACTTTGTATAGAACTAAAAGGAAAAAAATGTGTTGTACTTAGAAATTCACATTTTTCTTGGAGTAGATTTGGATGAACTTTAATTCAGAACAGGAACCATTTCTCTCAAAAAGTTGCCCATTGTTTTAATCTTCCCAGATGGGTGTAGAAGTTTCCACTTAAACATCAACTAAAATTTATCCATTTTGCCTGCATTTTACATGCCTGTGTACAGAGCTTTCTGATTTATTTCCAACTCTTATTCAATCCAACAATGGAGTTCTAAAGAATTAAAACCTGCTGATTCAGGTAATGGTCTGGTACAATTGATTTTTTTTTCTTCCCAGAAGAAGCTGTGTCATTATTGTTGTATTATCGATCTCTCTCAATGTCTATGCTTGCTCAGCTCAGTATGTCTATATGTGTGCAATTGGAAACAATCAGAGCCCTATGTAATGTAATGATCCTCTACCAATGGCAGGGAGAAGGAATATTTCACTTTTGTCTCTTTTTCTATTTTACTCCTACATCCAGGTTCCATGGGAGATGCATCAAAAGCTTATGCACATTCATTTTTAATGCAGTGGGCTTCCAAAATGATTGTCTCTCTGGAGTGTCCTTTTACAGCCTTGTCAATTAATGTATAATTAGATGAATTTACATGCAGACCAGTTGGGAATTTTGGAAACGTTTCCTTTTTATTAATAGCATTGAAGGAAGTGAAAAGAAAGAAGCATTTTTAATAGGGTTGCTGAGTGCCTGTCAGGTGAGAAACAAAAGACAAAGTCAAAGTAAGTCAAGTTTTGTACATATGTGGCAGTACACACAATTGCACTTTTAAAAAAATGAAACAAAGAACATTTTGACAGCTTATTTATCTTCCTGTAAAAAAAAATTCAGACCATGCCCTTCTAATGCAAATTTATCTCTAAAGCTTTAGTTTATACAATACAGTAAGAAAGAAAGAAAAATAAATCTTACAATACAAGTTTAGATTTTTACCTTGCCTGGTTAATTAAATTAAGTTGTATGATTATTGACGCAAATAAAACAACTAATACAGTCCATTTGAAATGAACTCATAATCATGGACTTCTTATATTTGTAAGTAGGACTTCCAACCTTACACTGACTGTTGTTCTTGATAACTTTTGTTTGGGATCTTATGCTACCAATTGCACTGTGCTAAAAATATAATTTTCTCCTTTTGTTTTTTTCTTCTGGGAGTAAATGAGCTTCTATATGAATCAGAATTTGAACTGTTTCTGCCCGAAACAACTAAAACTGTTCAATGAAGAGCTGGTCACAGTCTCAATTATTGCTTCTTGAACGTTAACCCATTCATCAGAAAAATATCTGTTGTTTAAAAACATCCCTGCCTATATATCTATCTCTACCTCTACCTCTACTTCTCTCTCTCTCTATCTCTACATATACATTTATCTATCTATCTATCTATCTATCTATCTCTATCTATCTATCTATCTATCTATCTATCTATCTATCTATCTATCTATCTTATATGAAAACAATTTGAGAGGAAACACTTTTTCAGGAAAACCACCAGAGTAAATCTCTGAAGAAGTTGCTTCAAAGTAGATCATTACCAACCTAGACAGGAGGCTCTCTGGTACCTGAAGATATGAATTTGGTATGAATTCAGAAAACCTACACCTGAATTAAATTTAGGAATACGATTTCTATACTGATTTATCTCTTTGTAACATGTTGAAATAACTTACCTGTCAAAACATTATTTTGTGTGTAATTATAAGATATCCAGGTTAATCTTGTTCTAGTGTACACATTTTGCATGTAAAAAGAAATGTTAAGGTATTGTTCACATTAAAATAAGACTGGGAAACAAACTATAAATTAACAATAGTAACGTACGGTAGCATACAGGGAGAACATATGTAAGATATTCTACAGATGGCATCTACCACCCGCGAGAATTGCAAGAATGTTCCTGGAATGTTCACCAGCTTGCTGGAAGTGCAATCAACAACACAAAACAACATATCATATGTGGTGGACGTGTGCATCTGCAAAAAAATATTGGAAAAAGATTGGCTGGAAGAGATCTCTGCACTTCAAATAGAACCAAAACCTGAATTATTTTTACTAGGAATAATAAAGGGGAACTCTGAAAAAAGTATCAAATACCTAATTCTACTCATAATTACAGCAGCGAGAATCTCATTTGTACAAAATTGGAAAAATAAACACATACCAACAGAAGAAAACGTAATAAAAAATATTGGAACGCGCTGAAATGGACAGACTCACGAAAGAGTTAAAAGATAAAGAGGAATCTGAATACTACTCAGTATGGGACTTATGGTATAATTGTCTAGAGGAAAGGGGGGAAAGTAGGAAAGCAATAAAGACAAAAAGAAAGATCAAGAAACTACAAAACAAATACAAAACTGGAGAATGAATAAGAGGTGGAAATACAAAATAGACTGTAGACAAAAATAAGAAATAAGAGACATAAGATGACTTAATTATATATATAGTTACATGTACAGACAAAGGAAACACAATATATATCTAAAAGAAGTATAATATGTTGCAAAGATATTATGTTTATATAAAAAATGAGACTCGGTACAGTATGGTATTATTATACCATATGATAATAATAAGATGTCATTTCTTTTGATGATATGCCAACAATATACACCATAGCATCCAAACTTCAATTCAGTAATGACAGTCCGTATTCACAGCAATGGTCAATAAGGATATAGAACAGGGGTGTCAAACTGGCGGCCCATGGGCTGGATGCATCATGAGCAGGCCACAGCCACTCCAGCTCCGCAAAGGGAAAAAACATCACAGTACATCATGTGATGGCAACATGTGCGCCATAGGTTTGACCCCCATGATATAGAACACCTGTTAGAGTCATTTACATTCACATTACAAATCTGGGTGGTGTGGGAGGGGGAATACAGCTTAGATAAAGTAGCCCTAAATTACATTATGACTGGATATCATATGCAAGGCTCTCTAAATTCTTTATTGATTGATTTATCAGTTGATCAATTTATCTGGCTTCCAATGTTATACAAAATAATCTAAGATAGTTTGCAACAAAAACTCATAGAACCATAAAATAAGACAATCATATGTCCCTTACAAATGAGACTCTCACCACCCTGGTACCATAAAAGCCCATCAACTATCCTGCGTCAATCCCATCTTATCCTACTATCTTTTCTTCCTATGTCAAAACCAGCAAACATATACATAATTCACTGACTTCTCTGAAAGATAAAAACTGTGGTCTCTCTACCTTACGTGCTCAGAGTAGGAGACCTCAAGCCAAAGGCACCCCACCTAATAATACAGCCAAAATTCACAAGTTATGTCTGAGGCTGCACTTCTAGGGGCTACTAGAGATTCCAGAATTACAACAGCCCCATCTCCATCTCTATGCCACACTGAAAATACAAAAGAAAATGTGTTACAGACAAAGGAAATGCCCCCAACAGTGGTGGGTTCCGGATCCCGGTGAAACTGGTATGGCGCAACAGAGCCCAGAGTCCCCCACATGCAAGTGTGCAGCACATGCACAGTGCATGTATGTGTCCTTATGTTCACGATGCCTCCACGACACCTCTGTGATGCTCCAGCTGATCAGCAGAGTGTTACACAGGCACCATATGCTCCGTGCACGTGTGCAGAAGCACTGAAGAGCTCAAATACAAGTAAGGAGCTTGGGTGAGCGGGTGGGCCCTCCAGAGAACCGTACTGGAATGGTACTCGGTGCTGCCGGCAGGCAGCAGTACGCCCGTACCCGGGGCATACCATCTGCAACCCACCACTGGCCCCCAATCTCAGAGAAATTTTGATGATGTACACCAGATTGGCCCTCTCATTCATATTCAGATCATAGCAATAGCAAAATAGAGTTATATACTGTCCCATAGAGCTTTACAGTACTCTCTGGGTAGTTTATAATGTAGAACCATTCTTTTCATATTGTCCCGAAGAATCTAGAACCTCTTTTTACTGACCTCATTTTCAAGCATCCAATTGAATCTTAATCATACCATCCCTAAAAATGGATAAATTTAATTAAGCCAACCTTTGAAATCTAATATGACCATATCCCTCCAGGATTGCATAATGAATGTTTGGGCAATAATCCAAGCGCAATAATTTCAAGCTCTTCTTAAATGGACAAATTCCAAGTTTTGGAAGTATAATTAAAAATATATTAATTTTTTTAAACTTAAGTTTACCCTAGGAACTTGGTTAAACCTAGTAATAATGTATCACCAAAATTTATATTAAAGAAAGGGACCAGAACATATGAATGAATAGGACATCCTGGGAGCTGATGTCCAAAGCATCTTAAAGTTGATAAGTTTGAGTAACACTGTTGTAAGGTATACTAGCAAGATCTGTCAGAGTTTCTGTCAACCTCTTCTTACACTAAACACAATCAAGGTTGGGTTATTTTGAGTTTCTTTGTGATGCTCCCTCCTTTCCTGAATTATCTTTTATTTTTTCTTAATGATTCTCCTAATTATTCTTGCATTCCTTTTCCAAAGATACCTCTAAACTCTTTAACAAAATACTTTCAAATGTTTTGCAGCTTCAAAATTGAAAGGCTGATAACCTACCTTTCTGATATGTGGGGTGGAGTTGAATAAACATTAATGTTATTTTGGTTGTGGATGAATTAAGCTTGTTTTCATATAATAAGAAATATACAATACAATATTA
Organism: Thamnophis sirtalis; assembly: GCF_051295495.1. NCBI lineage: Eukaryota > Metazoa > Chordata > Lepidosauria > Squamata > Natricidae > Thamnophis > Thamnophis sirtalis. The sequence continues at coordinate 20,700,368 of NW_028261391.1, forward strand.
TTACACAACCAATCTTAGATATTGGTTGTATAATAATATATAAATTTGCATTTGCATTCCAATGCCTCACTGAAATTAATAAACCGAAATGTAATCTGGAATTTAAAGAATAGAAAATGATCTGAAGGAGTTTTTCTGGTATTTAACCATATCACTGGAAAAATATAACCATTAAGCTGCATTTATTACTTTTCAACTATTTTGTTTAACTGAGTGAAATCAATGCTTTCCCTAGTCTCAAAGTTTTGAACTCATATTTATTTTCAGTTTTACATAGACTCTCAGATATTTTTATCTCCTCCTAATATCCCCATTTATCTGCACTATACAGCTTGAGATACTCATATTCATTTTAATAATTTATTTTCCTAGGAATAATTACATTTGGATAAAAAACAAACCATCACTTCCACAGTAGAACAATTAAATACATTTCTAAGTTGCCTCTGCCGTGGGATGGAAATGATACAGAGACAATGTATTTATGACATACTCTTTATTATGATGATGGCTTTGTACAGTGTTAAGCAGGTTCTGAGAACAAGTAACAAATAAATATGAGCCAGTCATTGCTGAGCCATATCATGATGGATCTACTAAAATAGCTCACTGTGAAAAGAAAAGAAGAAAAGAAAAAAAACCCCAATATTTCATACTGTTTGTAATGTCTTTCCTTTCTAAACACTTAGAACTTATGTTCTTGGTTCTGCTCTTGAAAGCAAGATGCAACATACTTTTCAACCAATGAACAAGCATTATTTTTTTTCCAGTGACTTCAACTGAAAAGAGATCAGGCCCTTTATTAGCATGCATTACCATAATAATAGGTAAACATAATATGATTACTTCTCAGTGTTTGATTTATTACACACAAGTAGGAAATTGAAGGTCAGGGTATATGCCTCTGTTTATTATACATATCTCAATATTTACTAATAAGAACCTACCCACTGTACTAAAATATTAAAGTCCTAGAAAAATTGAAGAAGTAGATGAAGTAGTTTGGGTCCTATGGGATACAAAGTCTAAATTAATTAAAGTTTGGTAGGCAAGTTCAACACAGAAGTCCTGCTTGATTATATGATGCATCCAAAAATAAAATGACAAGGAATTCTTTCTAATCAAATTTCTAAATAACTGAACAGCCATAAAGACAAAGTACAAAATATATCCCAGGTGAGTGTTAACACATACCTGGACAATTATCAATATATAGGGTAGGAGTATGTAGCAATAGCAATAGCTACATAGATTTACATACAGCCTCCAAAAATCTGGGTCCTTATTTTACCGACCTTGGAAGGATGGAAGCTGAGTGAACCTTGAACCAATCAGGATCAACTCCTAATGTGTGGGCAGAGTTAACCTGCAGTATTGCATTCTAACCACTGTGTAACTACAACTTTGATTTGTTGAGCATATAGGAGGAATGAAAATATTTCTGAACAGTACACACTTTTATAGAATCATTATATATATATATAGACTAGTATAGATCTATTTCAAGCTATTTAGCTCTCATCAGCTAGCCATACCCATGTTTGGGAATCGAACCTGTGCTCCATTGCCTCCCAGGCAGGGAGTTAACCATTTGAGCTACAGAGAATGACTCCTTATCAGCCCATACTTGGGCATACCAGGGGTTGTGACTTTAAATATATATATATATATATATATATATATATATATATATATATATATATATATATATATATATATATATATATATATATATATATATATATATATATATATATATATATATATATATATATATATATATCCATGTTTAATCATTATGATCCAAGTATAATCATTATGATCCATGCATGCTCATAATTCTAGAAGGTTTTGTTTTGTTCTTTTGTAGTCATGTTAGAAGCAGTGAGGAACTTCTGGGTCGAAGGGATTAGCTGGTGACATCACCATTGCCTGGGGTACACCCAGTTGAGGGATCCTTTTATATCCACAGCAGGAACCGGAGTTCCACCTGCTGGCAGCACTCAGCTCTTGTATGCAAGCTTGTTAACCTCCAGCCCAGTGATGAACATGCCTAGAAATTTTGAAATTAAAAGTGTGTGCTAAGCACATTAGGAATACAAATGCTTATGCAGTAGCACCTTCTAGTTTTCACTACAATACCACAGTCAATTTGCTACTACCCATGTTACTCTTGTAGCAAAAGAATTATTCAATTATTTACATATAGGCTTTCCACATCCAGAATATATCTGTAACCAGTTGAAATAGTTAAGGAACAATGGTTGAGATGATGGATATTAACTCCCACACCATTGACCTTGATAAGTGAGGCTTATGAGAATTATAGTCCAAAGAATCCAGAAAATACCAGATTGTCTATGTTGGGAAAAGCAAAGCTAGAACTGCAGTGAAATATTTGCCTTAGAAATAAATGGCATTATCTGTTCAATTTCTAGTATGCTGCAGTGCTAAATGCAATTGTTTTCACTATTAATCCAGTTAAGGCCACGTATCTTGAAAAACCAATTGGGACCTGTCTGGTTTTATATAATTCTAACTATAACTCAATATGAGAAATTCATTAGAAGAAATAATAACACTGACCACCATAACTTCATCCAGTAAGGCAATTTGTTTCTCTCCGCCTATTTAATATTTAACCATTCAATATCCAGAGTGCTTGAACAATGTTCCTGATCTTTCTGTGCCTTGAATCATGTTTACTGAAATACTCTTACATTTTGTTAAAATCAAATTTGCCTTATAGAGGTACCGACCTGTTAATATTAATAAAAGAGAGAATAATTAGTGTTGTGCCCTTGTTCATTTTAGGACTCATTCTTCATTATATGTTAATTTAGGAAGCTGCAATGTTATGGACCTAGCATGAAACATGTGCATCTCTTCCTCTTTGAATGCTGCCTTGCAGGGATTGTTCAACTTGTTTATTAAAAATACATCCCATCTGCTGCTTATTTAAGCACTCAACATGACTTATAACAATAATATATCAATGTGACAGACTCTTCTAATGTCAGTGAAGGAGATTCTTCTATCAGCACTGAGAAGAGCAAAGTATTTTAATGTTCCAGATCTTCCAATTGATCCTGATCTGAAAAGCTAAGCAGAATTGGCGCTGTTTACTGGTTGGAGGACAGACAAGCTGGGAATCTCAAAGTGAAGTAGAGCTGATCCATACAGCTATTCAGAAGTAATGGAACTGACTGGGGAACCCATTCTTCTAGTGGTAGACCTACTAATGATAGTGGATTAAGCTTCAATGACCGTATTTCGTCATTTGATCCCATTATGTGTGCCACATTTTTTTTCTTTATCTGTCTCCAGATTTATTTGCAGGGTTTATTTGGCCCTGTGGAATCTTTTGTGAATATATATTTGTTTGTTTTTGAGGTATTTCATAAAAAGAATCCAGGAAAATATTTCAATGTTGAATGTGACCCTAGTTGTATTCCGATAATCCTATTTACAGAAATGATATCTATTTTTTTTCTTGAAATATCAATATTGAAGATATTATCCAGTATTTTAAAACACTTTGCCCTGCCTTTGACACTTTGCCTATGCTTTTGATATAAACATTCATCTTTATCTTCTTTAATGGTACTAAACAAATGCCACAGATTCTAATCCCTGTGTGTATTTTAGCTGAGGATATATTACTGAACATTTCGTGTACCTCATTCTGTGGCATGGCATCCTCACACACAAGTCCCAGTCACACTTCAACCTTTATCAAGATTATGTTCTGGAACTCATATTTAAAATAAACATTCCTCTAAAGAAACAAGATGTAATTTCCCCTGCTATTAGTGCTTGAACCTTTTAAATGAAAATGAATCCTGAAGTTAATTTCTAAAGGTGGAACAGTTGCAATTTACATAGAAAAGCTTAGCGCGAGAAGAGTGCCTTGCAAAATCAGGTTTTAAAAAAATGCAGTTTCTCCCACTGAGTTAAAGATGACGATGCCAATGAACTTTGAGAGAAATGACAGACAAATTACAGCATGCTTGCACTACAGTATATCAACACTTCTAGAAGACACATTTTCAATAAACACCAAATTGTAGAATGTATCTGTATTACCGTCTGCAATAGATCTAGAACAGGGGTATTAAACTCATGTCATCACAGCAGCATCACATGACATATCGGGACTTTTTCTCCCTTTGATAAACTGGGTGTGACCAGCCCGTGGGCTGGGAGATTTGACAGCCCTGGTCTAGAACATTCTGGGAGCTTCTACTGCAGGGAATCCAACTTTAAATACAAGCCTTGGTAGAAACTTCTTTTTATTGCTATTCTAAGTGAAGCTTGAGATAATATTGTTGGGTTGTTTAAACTGCAAGCTGCGAGGCCTGAAAGGAAGGTAAAAATGGCTAAAACATTTTTTTTTAAATGCTTTAAAGCTAAAATACATTATTTCATTTTTTTTAAAAAAACCAAGTGAAATAGAATCTAAAAATAATTAAAAACCAAAGATAATAAAACAAATCCACAGAATATGCTATTATAATAAATGTCACGCCTAAGTAATAGGGTACAATATTGTACAAATGGTGATATGAAACTGGAGACTTGAAATATAATTTTCAAGTCCTTGCTCAATGGAAGTAATATTAAATAGAAACTGCACTCCCTACCTGGACAGAATATGTAAGGAACTATCTAGAGTCCTTATGTAGAGAACAGTATAATAGCATATAGTTTACATGTTTTACTGAACCATTAGAACATGAACATAAGTGAAGGTGTATAGAATATCCTTAAAACATCCAAAAAAGGACACTTTAGGGCAATGCATCCAAACTAGCCAAAGCAAAAACCTCATGAAACTTCAGGAATTTTTTTAGTATCTTTGTCTTTAATTATTTTTGATTCTATTACAGCCATAGCTTTTCCATTATAAAAGGATACAATACTAGATATTTTGTTTGAATATGGCTATTAGGGTTATAATACATTTGATTTGGTGTATTTCATAGGAGAAATTTATTTCAGAATTATGCAACAACAGCATATTCAAAGATTAGTTCAATCACTTCATAAGAGGCTCTTTATACTACTGATCACGGAGACAAAAAAAAATCAAAACTTCAATTATATGATTGAAGCTCCAGCCCTTTTCTTTTACATACATTGTGTGTGCAACGCATATACAAAAAGGAGAGACCTCTGCTTTTGTTTCTTTGACTTGCCCTGCAGACACTCTTAAGATTGTGTGGTGGAGATATCAGTCTACATGTTTGAAATTTGTGCTTATTCTGAATATAGAGCTACTGTATATCGAATAAGGAAAGTATAAATTGATATCCTAGGTTTATATTGGTGGTCAAAAATTAGGATGACTGTGGTGTTCAGGGGGTTAATTAAAAAAAAAAGTATTGCTCCCAAACTTTATAGAATGAAATAGTGTTCTGCTTAGTTTAATCTCAAAAAAAGCATTTGTATCATAGCATGAACATAAGTACTTTTTGGCCACACTGCAAAGCATATTTTCATAGCATTGTGTATTTTCCATCATGGAGTTGTGGTGAAGGATACAGATGGTTCACAGTGTTGCACGCAGATGCTAATTTGTGCTTCTAAGCTCAGAGTCCTTTGGCTTGAGTGAATATTTTAAATATGGGCATGGTGGCTCAGTGGCTAAGATGCTGAGCTTGTCGATCGGAAAGTCAGCAGTTCAGTGGTTCGAATCCCTAGCACCATGAAATGAAGTGAGCCCCATTATTTGTCCCAGGTTCTGCAAACCTAGCAGTTCAAAAGCACATAGAAAAATGCAAGTAGAAGAATAGGGACCACGTTTGTGGGAAGGTAACAATGCTCCGTGTACCTCCGTGTTTAATCATGCTGGCCACATGACTATGGAGATGTCTTTGGACAGTGCTAGCTCATTGGCTTTGACAAGGAGATTAGAATCACCCATAGAGCTGGAAATGGTCTTGGCAACATTTCAGGGAGGTCTCACTCGCCATGTTCAGGCTGGGTTTTGGGCTTAAAGCTTCTATAAATCTTGGTGGGAGGGTCTGGAGTACTGGCTTTGTTTCAGTAAGTGGAATGATTGGTTGTGTGGTTGTATCATGATAGGTAGATTGGTACTGATTGGTGCTGGCTGTGTGTACATTGTTGTTTCATGTTGTAATGGCCTGGGTGGTGGGTGGGCTCATTTGTTGACTAGGGCTGGTTTCCAGATGTCTGGTAGGCGGGAGGTATCATCATGTTTATTGATGTTGTGGGGGTGTTTCTCTATTTCTATAGCTTCCATAATTATTCTCTTGTTGAACTGCTCAGTTTTGGAGATTAACCTGGTTCCTTCAAAATTAATTTCATGTCCTGTTGCTTTAAGGTGCTGGAAAATGGAGGAAGTTTTTTCTTTATTTCCTACTGCATTCTTGTGTTCTGCGATACATGCATTTATTCTCCTGTTTGTTTGTCCTATGCATGTTGCAGGAAAGATTTTGCACGGTATTTCGTAAACTCCTTGGTTTTCTAGCTGGATTTTGTCTTTGGGATTTCTTAAGATGTTGGCTATTTTTTGGTCAGTGTTGAAGGCTATCTTGATATTGTGTTTGTGGAGAATTTTGCTGATTTTATCTGTGGTGCCTTTGATGTAAGGGAGGAGGGCGATGCCGTTGTCCTGTTCTGTGTCTCGGTTTTTCTAATATATATATATATATTAGAATTAGCATCTTTTAGAAATTGAAATTGCACAACCCTATTATAGTGTGCGTGTGTGTGTTTGTGTGTGTGTGTGTATGTATGTATGTATGTATGTATGGTGCAGATTTATTCATATGGATTTATTGATTAACCATTTGCAAAATTGTTCCATATTCAAAACATAGCAAGTCTAGACACTTTTAAAGGAGATGCCAATAGAAATTTGATAAAGCTGAAAGTAAAATATAACCTTCACCAAGCAGCATTTTTAATAATGAATTCATTCTGTTCCCACATCATTATATCAAGCAGTTTCATATTTGTTTATTTTTTAGATTGGCACAAATGCATGAAAAATAATTTGGCACCATTAGTTGGTAACAGAAATATTGTACTCATACTCATGTAAGTTCTGAACCATTTTCAGATGGGAATGATGCAATCTATCTATACTTGATCTAAATATTTGTCTAGAATAAAACTTAGTAGTGGACAATTAACAAAATTAAACCTGGCTCTTCATATGACTATGGAGTATTTGTGCATCAACACAAAGTGCAAGATAATCTTGTTTTTCAAGATAGAGATAATTTGCAACAGACAAATTTTTAAAATCTACTACTTCATATTATGAAGAAGCTCCTTGGATGAGAAGCAAAATTTCTTCAAGGAAAAACAAAGGAAATCCAGTTGTCTCTTGAAAAAGCACTTTTGGGAAAACCATGACCTAGATGACTGAGAATCTCCATAGGCATCTAGTTCTTCAAATAACCTTGAATAACTTAATCAACATTCAAGTATTTTGGAATTGACATATTCTCATACCAGAGGTATAGCAATAGCACTTAAACTAATATACCGCTTTACAGTGCTTTACAACCCTCTCTAAGTGGTTTACAGAGTCAGCATTATTTGAGTCCTCATTTTACTGACTTCAGAAAGATGGAAGGCTGCGTCAATTTGAACTGCCAAATTGATTTGAACTGCCAAATTGCAGGCAGCCGGCAGGCAGCAGAAGTAACCTGCAGTATGTCATTCTAATCACTGTGCCACCTCAGCTCAATAGGTTATAAGCAAGCAATGTTAAGTTATAATGTTGAAGAGGTTGAGTATCCTCCTACTGTTTTTCTAATAAATAATTCTGCCTTTATTCCCAAAACATGAAAGCAACTGATTTCACAGTTTTAATTTATTCATACATTTTCAGAAATTCAAAGTATCATATATATTTATAGTCCAGCCACAGAGAACTATGAAAGGTGACAAAATCCCCAATGATGAAGGTGCAAACTAGAACGCAGTCATTTGCTCCTCAATTTGCCAACCAAAACAGCAGGAGTCAAGCAGGCAAGTGTTATAAGTGCAGTTACACACATAGCTGCTATCACAGAAAATGATGAACAGAAAAACAGGTTCCACATATTTGCATACTGAATTCCGCCCCCCCTAAAGTTGAAGAAAGCATAGTCAAATAGCCAGATTAAGGAACATGGAATTCTCTATATGAAGATGGACCCAAAATCGTTATTTACAGTACAACATTTGATTTTGGTTAGAAAACAGGGTGGGAGTCAAATGCCAAACTCATTTCCAACAACTAAGAGATTGCGATGGTTTGCATTCTTTGTCTCGGCTACATCAAAGTTGTTAACAATATCCAGTTCTGTATTCAACTCTGCACATTCTAACATGGGAGGTAGCTATAGGCAACCTTGAATATATAATTCCACCTTGGACAGAAAGATCCAGGACTGGTTCAGCCAGAGAGGGGTTGGATGGTAGGCAGCCCTCTTTTGTGTAATTCAAATGTATGCAATAATAGAAGTAAGTGCTAAAATCAAAATTTCTGGCAGCAGGATTTAACTTGATTGATTGAACGGTAGTTCCTTTGAATCAATTCCAAAGTTGGACTGGTCATCATCTTACTTCTTTTGGGCTTGAAGCACTGCAAAATAACCAAACTAAAATGAGAAAAGAGAGCACTAAACTGGGCATTAATTAAAGATTCATACTGCTTGTAGATGTTTAAAATTTCAGGTGTTTACACAACAAAATAGAATAACAGAGTTGGAATCGATCTAGTCCAACCTCCTGCTCAAGTAGGAGACCGTATTCCATTCTAGACAAGTAGCTATCCAGTCTCTTCTAAAAGGGCTCCAGTGATGGAGTACCTACAACATCTGAAGGCAAGTCGTTCCACTGGTCAATTGGTCTTATTGTTAGGAAATTTCTCTTTAGTTCTAAGTTGCTTGTCTCCTTGATTAATTTCCAACTTTTATTTATTTTCTTATCTTCTTGTGCTTTGGAAAATAAGTTGATCCCCTCTTCTTTGTGGCAGCCCCTCAAATATTGGAATACTGCTCTCATGTCAACCTTGGCCCTTCTTTTCACTAGACTAGAGAAATCCAATTCCTGCAACCATTCTTCATATGTTTTAACTTTTAGCCCCTTAATAATCTTTGTTTCTCTTTTCTGCATTCTTTCCATGTGTACTTGTACCATATGACATTGTCCTTCTGGATTTTTCCAGGCTCCGAAGGCCAGATCGAAGCACCCTGAAGGCCTGATTCGGCCCAGGGGCCTTGAGTTTGACACCCCTGTTCTAAGGTGTTGATCCCTGGATATCTGTTTTGAGATCCTCTCTACAATACAGTGCCTAGTCCCCCCTCCTAATTGCAACCATAAATAAAACAATATTTTGTAAAGGTCCCAGAGTCATTGTTAGCATTCATATTCATGGAATCAGTCCTAACTATGAAATTATATTTTCCAACAATGATTTCTCCAAATGAATTTTGGAAGTGCTGGTTCTTGGTCACAATGTTGAAATGTGAACAACTCTCTGACTTTCCTCATGACTGACCAGTGTAGAAGAAAGTACATTTGCTGAATTATCCTATAATAATGTTAGTAGTACAGGTAACTAGAGTTCTAAAGGTAGGCGTGCATCAGGAAATGCCTTGGAGTTAAAAAAAAGAAATTGAAACCATCTCATATAATTGGAATGTAGCCATTCATTTTAACCTCTTTTCGAAAAGAGTGAGTTAAATGACCTTTCTGGAGTCCTTCTATTCTTCTGACTCTTTGCAATAGGAATCCTTTGAAGCAGAACTGAATGTGGGAGAAACAGGCTACTTTTTTTGTCTGCACACACATACATACACCTTTATTGAAGGATTTATTCAAGAGTGTGTGCTTCTTAGAACTTTAGAATAGCAATTTGAAGAGTTATTTATTACTCTAATTAAAAAATAATCACATTTAAGGACCGGAATCTCATGTTTCTGCCATCAGGTAATGAAAACCAAATAAAAACTGCAAGTGCGTAGAGACATATACGCTCATATATTCCCTCTTCAAACATGCAATTATTGCAATGCTTATAATAAGGTTTTTAGTATCCTCTGAGATGCATAGAATAGACTGAGAAAATATTAGAAAAAGATAATGGCTGCAGAAGTAACTTTGCAGAAGTGTATCATGACAATGGAATATCTTGCCTTCAGAAGTTGTGGGTGTTCCTCACTGGAGGTTTTTAAGAAGAGGCTGGACAGTTACTTGCCTGAAATGGCGTAGGCTATCCTGCTTGAGCAGGGGGTTGGACTGGAACACCTCCAAGGTTCCTTCCAGCTGTATTCTGACACTATGATTTTGACAGAGGTAAGTGAAAATAAAGGTAGTCCTATTTTTAGGACTTTAAAAGCACTTGAGTCAAAGAAATAAGGAAGAATGGAAGGCTCAGTCAACTGCTGGCAGTCAGCAGAGTTAGCCTGCTATATTGCATTCTAACCACTGCACCACACGAGTGTCCTGATTCTCCTTTTTTCCTTCCGTACCTCTATCTATGTTACCAAAAGTTCTATTTCTTTAGCAAGTGTTTAGAAGAAGACAGATACTTTCAGAATTCAACAGAAAAGGGAAAGTATTTTTCTCACAGATGCATAATAACTGCAAACTTGCATAGCCTTTTCCCTCCTATATATATTTTAGCAGTGTCTGTATGTATCTGGCATAACTTTTTCTCTCATATATCTTATTGTGTGTGGACATGATCTTGGAGAAGGCATCCAGACGTTGTGAAGGCAACAATAGATTCAGAAGAAACATAAGACCAGGGGTGGTAAAGTACTGTACAAAGATTCCATCTGTTCCTGGGATATAAGCTAGAAGAGAAAAAAAATGAGTAACAAGATCCTGTAACAATCATATATCTCAATAAAGACTAGTAAATGCCATGAGAATTGAATTCTCTTGTCTTCTTTTCTCTTCCCTTCCCTTGCCCTCCCCTCTCCTCTTTCCTCTCCTTTCCATTCGCTTCCCTCTTCCATTTCCTTCCCTGTTCCACCCCCTCCCTTCCCTTCCTCCCTCCCCCCCTCTCTCTCACACACACACAGACACAAAGACACACCAAAAACAAACACATTGCATCTGCATTCCATTCTTTCTCAAAGATAAGAGAAAGAAATCTTCTTTGCAAAAGGGTGAAATGTAGATGTGATGTGGCCATCTAAAGGAAAAAGAAATAGAAGAAAAGTCTAATACTTGAGTGAAGGAAATAAATCTTCCTCTTGCCGATTCCAAAAAAGTGGGTACTGAATATTACATTAAGCAAGAATTTATGATATAAAAATTGCCAGAAGTTTTGTACTGCATAATATTTTCATTCAGAAAGGTGAAAGGTTTGACATATCCCTCAGTATGCCTAAAAGTGCATATTAATCATACAGTAAGAATTTGATGATCTGGAAAGCCGACATTCTTTGCCATCAGTTTTCATAAAGTATTACCCCTGGGATACTGTGCAGCACAAAGGACTTTAAAGAAATAGCATACTGCTTGATTCCTTAGAAGACAACAATTTCTGGAAGATCATGGTAGCTTTTGCCTAAAGCATAAAATCTAAGTAATACAGTCATCTAAAGTATTGTGATTCTTTTTCAAACATATTCAAGAATATTTTAATAGCATAAAGGAAGGAAAGAAGGAAGGAAGGAAGGAAGGAAGGAAGGAAGGAAGGAAGGAAGGAAGGAAGGAAGGAAGGAAGGAAGGAAGGGGAGGAGGGAGCGAGAGAGGGAGGGGAGGGAAGGAAGGCTTACCAAAGAATCTTTGTCTTTGGGAAGGGAAGCAAAGTAATTTTAAAGGAAGCAAAGTCAAATGTGACATTAACAACTAACAAGCACACTTTCTGATCATATCTTTACTTACAGATCATGTTCTCTTTCCATCACTTTTCCATACAAAAATTTCACATAGCTTCTTGCATAATGAACAGCTAAAGTATATAGAAGAAACTATAACAGAATCCATATTAAGAGCCACTCATCATTTTAAATAACATTGGTTTCAGAGCAAAGATTAGATAATTGTTCTACTGAAATTAAGATTTTTTAACAGTGCTTGGCTGTTTCTCTCCATTTTTCTACCATAGTTTATAAAGTAGCAGCAAAGAAATCAATGTTCCTTGCAAAAAATACCTTTATTATTTGATTACTTAAACAAAACTTTAAAACATCAGTATCCAGTCCTGGTCAAAACATTTAAATTTTCTAGAAATGACAACCTACCTATTTGAACCTTGGTCAAATAAACCAATTTTATATTCATTCCCCTTGCTCCCAATAATTGTAATGTTTAGTCTCTTCAAATAATGTCCAGACACTTTTTGCATTTTCTCTATTTTTTTCATAACCTTAACGAATCCCTATTGTAAGTTCAATATAAAAATATATCAAAATCACTCTTCCAGTCTTTAAGAAGTCCTTTTTGTAAATCCAATGTACAAAGATTTGTGGAAAGAGCTTCCTGCTGAGATCCGGACCCTCACCACCCTCCCGGCCTTCTGTAAAGTGACTAAGACCTGGCTGTTCCAGCAGGCCTGGGGCTGTTGAGTATTCCAACCCCATTTGATGAAATGGATGCTGTGTTGATTTTAATTTTGTAATTTTAAATGTTTTAATGTTTTTATTTGCTGTTTTTATTTGCAGTTTTTATTTGCAGTTTTTATTTGCTGTGAGCCACCCAGAGTTCCTAGGGAGTGGGCGGCATACAAATACCATTAAAGTTTGAAAGTTTGAAGTTTGAATATAGTTGGTAAGATGGATGGATGGATGGATGGATGGATGGATGGATGGATGGATGGATGGATGGATAATAGATAGATTACACTTAAACCTCATCTTGTAGTGAACTGAATAAAACTCATCCATAAAAACTTGCCATTCTGAAAATTTTCAATATTAAAAAGCAATAATAAGTTGAATATAGAATAACTTTGAAGATCAGCTGAACTTTGAATAATCAAAGACTTCATTATGACTATAACCTGAAATGTAATCCTTCACTCTAGCCCCTTGACTCATGAGCCAACTGAGCCATTTCTGAACTTTACTGACAAGAAGCAGCTGTTTGGAGTGTGTTTGGACTGTCTCACAATCTTCCCTTTTTCCAGAGAAATTATTTTTGTCTGGATCCTAAATCCACCTACAAATTTCAGCCCTAATGTCATCCCTATTTTTTTCAGAGAAGATGTTGGGAAACAGCCAGCCAGCAAGGCGGATATTTCAAGTGGGAACTCAGCTTTTAATTGATGCAGAGTCAGAAGACAGATTCCCCTAAAGCTCCATATAGCTCCTTCTTTCTGTTGTCAGACAAAGCTTAACAGTCTTGGGTGATGATAGGCAGAATATAATACAGTAGTTGATTTGAATCTACGCATGTAGATCTGCTTGCTTGAATCCTGAGAGACATCTTCAATTTGCCATGTCCTCATCAGAAGGATACACATGGATTTCTCTTGAGATTTTGATCTTGCAGAGAATCCTTGAATTTTCAAGTATTACTCTACCAAAATTCCATCTCCAAATTCAGTTTCAGTGACACATTTCTTGGTCCTAACAGTTAATGAAAGACCCAAGTCAATCTCATTCTAGTTTCTGCCTAAGGAACCATGCTAGTTCTATTCCCCATCCAATTACTGTTTTTACGGAGTGTTCTGTATATGCTAAGTGACTGAAGGGTGAACTAGAGTATAAAATTTAATTTAAAAAGTGACTGATTCACATATACACAAAGGCATGCAGTAGAAGCTATTTGAAAAGGTATAGCCATATACTGTAACTGCAAGGATTTTAGGGCTGTGCAAGGCTTCAGACCAAGTTTCAAAAAGATCAATCAATGTAAATGGGAATTAAAATGCAATAGATGTCTGTAACTCTTGAGAGCACCCATATCTTTTCCTGAGATTGATTGTCTGCTTAAAGGAACTGCAGACAAATGCTGTTGTCACAGTTAACATCTTTTGGGAAACTACTGCCAAGTATTGCACAGTCCTAGTGGTTTTTATCATACTATTACAAACCTGATTTGTGTGAGGTGGCAAGGTTGATGTTTGATGGAAAGAGAATTCCCAGAACTGTATGGCAAATGTCCATCAAGTTCAAACAACCATTTTCTGCTTTAATAGACATGTTATTTTTTAAATTCTTCCATTATCAAAAAGTAGTCTAAGCACATTGTAAACTACTGTCATATGTCAAAACATGTGCAAACTGCAAAGCCAAACAATAGTATTTGCCATCATAGTTATTTGTAAGAGCTGATCCACTATCTAACACGAGGAAAACAAGATTTCAATAGTTCTGGATTGTGTTACACCACAATCCTTTCTGAGCCCAAGAATTTTCTTTCATCTTTAGTCTCTTCTGAGTACATTTGAGACTTCACTACAACCAATGGCTACTGGCACTTAAGGTTTAAGTATTTTCTCATGCTATTTCCTTCATTGCCATTTCAATCCTTCTCAAAAGCAAGATGTTAACCCCAAGACTTATGAATGACATATGGATTGAAGAGGTTTTTATTTTATTGTTCTTCACCTATAGGAAGAATCTTGCCAGACTAAAACAATTATTTGCATAGCTAGAGATATACTCTGGGAAAAGCTAGGGAGGACCTGTTTCAATGCTCTTTCTGTTGACCAAACTTTCCAAACTCCACTGCCTCTTTGCTGTCTGGAAAGTCGTGGCACGACATAACCGCGAACGTCAAAAGCGCGCCAACAACACCGCGGCGCTAAAACCGCGATGTCAAAAGCGCGCCCACAACAGCGCGCCGACAACAGCGCGCCGACAGAAGCACAATTTAACTTAAGGTAAGGTTTACGGTTAGGTTTAGGGTTAGGGTTAGGGTTAGGGTTAGGGTTAGGTTTAGGGTTAGGTTTAGGGTAGGTTTAGGGTAGGTTTAGCGTTAGGTTTAGGGTTATTTTTAGGGTTATTTTTAGGGTTATGTTACAGCGCGCTTCTGTCGGCGCGCTTCTGTCGGCGCGCTGTTGTCACGCGGTTTTGACGGTGCGGTTTTGTCACAGCGCTTTAGTCACACGCGCTTTAGTCTACCGCGGTTTTGTGGTGGAACCCTGGAAAGTAGCCCCTGTTTCCTGGGAGCTTCTTTTCTCTTAGTAAATCCTATGGTTTGTTCTGACATCACATTTATTTTATTTATTTATTTATCAAAGAAACTATGTGGATTTAATGTTTAACTTAAGGTGGAATTTTTACAAGAGAAGTTTATCACTGTTCCACAGTCATTATCCAAGCTTGCCTTTGATGTTATAACTGAACTCTTCCATTTCCTTTTAACCATAGTATAGTCAATTATACATGTATTTAAATTGAAATAAAAAAAATTGACACATCATTCTCTTTTACCAGTTTGGATTCCTAAACCAATTACATTGTCCTCTTTAATATTTCCAACTTTGGCATTCTAGTCTCTAATTTTATGTCAATATCAAATTAAACTTGACCATCAAGCTTATCAACCTCTCTTCTTCTGCATCATTGGTTCTAACATAAACCTGACTGAACATCATATTCAAGAATTGATAACAAAATATAATTAATATTACTTGGTCATTGAATGCATTGTCACCCAAGTAGTGTTCTTGCTATACCCTTCCTAGCAATAAAACAAAATATAATTAATATTATTTAGTCATTGAATGCATTGTTGCCCAAGTAGTGTTCTTGCTATACCCTTCCTAACAATAAAAATAATATCTTGTGTGTGTGTGTTTGTTTGTTTTGTGTCTGGAATAATAATAAATGTGTGATATTATGACTGAAAGCATCCAATCCAAATCAATCTCAATTTGCTGATGCCTAATGTCACAATACTTTGGCCATCTAATGAGAAGGAAGGACTCACCGGAGAAGAGCCTAATGCTGGGAACGATTGAGGACAAAAGAAGAAGGGGACAGAAGAGAATGAGGTGGCTGAATGGTGTCACTGAAGCAGTTGGCATGATCTGAAATGGACTCCAGGAGATGGTAGAGGACAGGAAGGCCTGGAGGAACATTGCCCATGGGGTCGTGATGGGTTGGACATGACTTTGCAACTAAGAACAATAATGTCATGATGATTCATTTGATTTTGTATGGTGGTGTGCTTTCTCATGTTCATGCCATTTACATACCAAGGTCTGTTTTGTAATTACTGCCTTTGTAACTTCAGCTCTTTTGTTCCTATGTGGCAACATTAGCAACTAGAAAGACTTTAATCAAGCCACATCATAAACACTATTAGTACTCCAAAAGATCCTCAACTCTATCTCCATACATATTGAGTGATATCTGTCCTGAGGAGTCCTATAATCTGACATGATATTGTTAATAATTTTATATTTTCTATCCATATGGTTTTCTTGGTAAAAATACAGAACTGGTTTACCATTACCTTCCCTCACACCTTTGCCAATGTCACTAAAGTGATCATCTGCCATTAGCCTCTTTGTGATGGCCTGTCTACCTGGAGCAGAAGTGAAGGAGAGTTTTGGCCATACCAAGATTTCTCAAAGAGAAGCCCAGATTAAGAGACTAAACAGTCCCAAAACAGATAGGGAAGTGGGTAAGAGGTTTGACATAGCAACTCCCTACAATCTCTCAGAATATATTTAGTAGGTTATAATTAAGTTATAGGCTTAGTTTGGCAAGATTCGGTCCATTAGGTGCAAGCAAATAAAGGACTGAATTCCATTGGACTTTAATGTATCACTGTTAATCAAGATTCTGATTACCCTGATGATTGTATTAATGATTCTTATGTTGAAATAGCAGGCCTTCAGACTTGTGGAAAGAGAAGAAACCACTAGTTTAAAGCTGAAGATGTTTTCCTTACCATAGGATATGTGCACAACGCCTTACAAAACTACAGCATAATATTTGTAAATAGGTCTTACAATAAGTATTTTAAATCAACCTTACTATTTTGATAACTTCTGTATCTTATCAACTATGAGCTGTGTCTCCTATTATGTTGAAACCAAGAAACCTATATATTCTTGTTTCAAAATGCACATGGAGTTCTTTCAGCCTTGTGGGAAGACACATCTTTGTCCAGATCTGAATAATTGTGTAACTTAGAGAAAGAACTTGGACTCTGCCTCATTGTCCATGTGTCAGGCCTGCAGTCATCTTTTCTTTTGGATCTTTGGCCTGCCACACTTTCTATTATTCTACTATGCATTTTCTATTGTGGGGAAATGGGAGGGTGATTGTACGGAGTTAGATGCTATGTAGCCATAACAAAATTCCTTTCTAGAAAGCCAAGGTCATCCTTTGTCTCTGGACCTCTGCACCTGGCTGGAACTGGATAGGTGGAACTGTCAGCATGGCAGTGGAAGATTGGACCATGTGATGGACTTGTGGGTGTAGGGGCAAGATTGTGAACTTTCAACTGGGTGGGAAAAACCAGGAAGCTTTCAGATTAGGGTTTTCCCAGATGTGCCATAAATTGGAACTTTGAGCAATACTTTGCCTTGGACTCTGATTTACTTTTGGAAGCTATTTGGAACCCTGACACCATGCCAAGCCACACTGGGTTTCCTGCCTAGCATTATCTTTGGGTTTGGGGTTCACAATTTTCTACATTGATGTTGGCCAAGTGCTTCCAAGCCATAAGAGACCTTGATGAAGATATATATTCTGAGCAAATATTTTTGACATTCTTCACTTCTCAAGAATACTTTCCAAGAATAGATGGAAGGAGAGACTTGGTTCATCCTGGCCTTTAAATGCTAACCTAAGATTCTAGAATTGTAGTGGATAAAAAAACAAAAAAATGATTTATTTCATTTAAATATCAATGCATGATTGATTCACTCAATTAATTGCCTTTTTCTGTGAAATTACTTAACTGTCCCTTCTGCCACATTAAAAATTAACTCAGGCAACTTTTGGAAGGAGTTGAGGTCCACACCTAAAGTTTTCAGGAGATAATAAAGTTTTCAGGAGATAATAAGCAGATTTAGGACCACAGATTGTGGATCTCATTGATGAAAGGTGAGGAGATATTCCAACTTCTATATTCTATATATAAACACCAGCACACAGAACTAGCTGGTAAATTAATTAGAAGCTAGTGGAGGAAAAAAATTACAAGCTGGAATAATATACTATAAAACTTCAGACATTATTTTAAAAATGCTACCCTCTGTGGGCCTATTTCAAGGCTGTTCCAGACATATTTAACCACCATTCATTAAAAGATAGGATTTAATTTTTAAAAAAATACATTGAAGGGGGAGCATGCTCTAAATGTCAGCATTGTGGATATAGATGATGATACATCATTTATACAATGAAATATTAAAACACCCAGCAGGAGCCCTGAAGGTCTTTTCAATTAAAAAACCCTCTGCCTTAATTTACAAAGGTAAAAAAAAAGAATATCTGAAGAGTATAAATTTGCTGTTAACACCTTCCAAGCCTACAGCCTTATAATATTTGTAAAGGGTACTTTATAATAAATATTTTTAATCAATGTTAGTTCTTGGATTTTCAGGACATCTATTTGATCTTTATCTATTTTTATACAAAGAACTATAACTACCTCTCTCTCTCTCGCCCTCCCTCCCTCTCGCCCTCTCTCCCTCCCTCTCTCTTTCCTTACCTCCCTCCCTCTCTCTCTCCCCCCTCTCTCTTCCTCTCCCCTCTCTCTTCCCTCTCTCCCTCCCTCCCCCCCTTTCTTTCTCTCTTTCTCATCTCCTGCTTGAGCAGGGGGTTGGACTAGAAGACTTCTAAGATACCTTCCAGCTCTATTCTGATTTACATCTTCATATACATTATGTCAGGGTTCCAAATAACATCCAAAATTAAATCAGAGTCCAAGGCAAAGTATTCCTCAAAGTTCCAATTTATTAAGAGAGTCATGTTGGCACATCTGTGAAATCCCGAATCTGAGGTTCTTGGTTTTACCCACCCAGTTGACAGTTCATGATCTTGCCCCCACACCCACAAGTCCATCACATGGTCCAATCTCCCACTGCCACGCTGGCAGTTCCAGCCATCCAGTTCCGGTCAGGTGCAGAGGTGTAGCAACAAAGGATGACCTTGGATTCTAGAAAGGAATTTTATTTTGACAACATCACATTCTGCTCCTTACTATTCCCCCTCCCAATTCCCCACTATGAAACAGCATAAAGAATAGAATATTAGTGTGGCAGGCCAAAGATCCCAAAAGGAACCAGCTGCAGGTCTGACACATTATTTGTTAGCCATCTAGATTCTGTTACCTTTATTAGGCTGCAGATGTAATTTTTAACAGCATTGTCTCAGAGTGAATTCTGAGAAACATATCAATTATATGGGAAAAGTGGATAAATAGAAGCAACATCACTGCCCCTGCATGAATGGTCTTTTGAACAAAATTAGAATCCTATGAACCAGGGCATTCTAACTCCAAATGGCTCCTGGTCATCTAATGCAGAAGGAGAATCTCAGCCATATTTAAGCCTAGAGGACACCAGAGGATATATATGCAGGCAGCCATCTAGTGTAGGACAACCTGTCTAAAGCCAAAAATAGATGTCTCTGCAAAAATGAAACATTCTTCAAGTGTAAGCGTTCTCTGATTTGTTTGTTTACATCCAGGCATTTCCAGTGGCAGGAAAGCACTTGTACCACATCACATATTCAGCCTAGAATCAAGATGTATATTGGTGAAACTGATTCCATAATTTCACACAGTGGTCTCTTGTGCATTTTGAATAGGTGTAAAGAAATCATTGAGATTTCAGTGCCACCCAATGAAGGGGCTTAGGAAGATGGAAAAAAGCAATACAGTGCCATCCACTGTGAACTCTCAGAGATGGCTTAGGAAATCACTGATTATAAGACAACTGGAACTAAAAACTGGTTGTAGATACTAGTTATGTCAAACTACTGTTATCCTGGTGCTGCCATAGATCAACCCATGTTGAGCATGGGCCTAAAATTGGAGTGAAATACCACCAATTTCCTTCAGCACCTTCTGCAATTGGAGACCAACTACTCTCTTCAAAAAGGAGTGGTTGGATATCTATCAATAATTGTCTGTACATCTGGATTGAGTGATGGCTTTTTAATGAGGGGGAAATTATTGCTTCTTTCATAGAAATGGGTAATATTCTGTCTTCACTTTCCTGAACTAGTTCTCCATTTCTCCCTAGTCTAGACTGCAGTGGATTATGATCATTTTCTTGGGACTTACAGGATCATGTCATCCTGAAAAATATGCAAAATGGGGCTTCAGCCATCTCCTCTGGAAATGTCCAGTTGGTACCAAACTCTGTGCAGATCTGAAGAATTTTATTTATTCAGAAAAAAAAAATGTAGGGATGCATATGTAAGTAGACCAAACCAAAAAATCAACTTCCCAGCATGACCAGAACTCCAGTTTCTAAAGATAAACTATTAAAAAAGGAATCTTTTTAAGTCTGCTAGTGTTGTATCTACTCTTTTTCTTATATTCCAGTGAAATAGTGAGACAGTTACTTGAGCCACTTCTGAATATTACCATAATTTTTGACCCTTCTGCTTAGGTAATGATTCTTACATATTTTTGTCATGGTTACCTCCCTTATTTTTGACTACATCAGTGTTTCTCAACCTTAGCAATGTTAGCATATGTGGAATTCAACTCCCAGAATCCTCCAGCCAGCTGAGAATCTTGTGAATTGAAGTCCACATATCTTAAAATTGCTACTGTTGAGAAATCTTGGATTAGAAAATTTGCAAAGTATAAAACTGTTCTTGCTTCTAAATAATGTTTCTCTTGGGATATTGTGTACAATGGTATCTAAATGTGACAACATCTTGGGGTGCATCTTTAATTAAAATGAAATGCCTGCCAGCTTGTTGACTATCTCTTTCAAGTTCCATAAACAAATAGAACCTGCTCCTTCTATGGCTAAGAATTGCAGGAGATTAGTAAAGAAAAGCAAGCTACCTTGAGGAATAGCAATAGCAGAGTTATATACTGTTTCATAGTGCTTTACAGTCATTTTTAAGCAGTTTACAGAACCATCTTATTGCCCTCAATAATCTGGATTTTCATTTTATTGACCTCAGGAAGTTGGAAGGCTGAGTCAACCTTGAGCCATTCAGAATCGAACTGCTGGCAGTCGGCAGAATTAGCCTGCAACATTGCATTCTAACTACTACACCACCATGGCTCTTAAGGATATTTGAATCACCATTTTAAATTATTTAATGCCATTCCATTGCATGGATTTGCAGGATCAAAAATGTATTTTTATATGTGGGGCTAATCTTTGCCTTATTATCTGTGGTGCAAACTGTTTGTCTTGCCTACCCAGGGTTACAGCCAAGTAACTTTTTTAAATATTAACATAACTCTCTTTATAACAGGGACTGGTGGATATGTCCTTTGAATGCCTGGTTTTAAGTATATATGGGGGAGGGATAAGCAGTCTACTTCTACCTCTACCTTGGAGCTTTTGTATATTCAGCAGGGAAGTCCCAAAGTCACTGAAAACTGTTAATGCCTACTGTCTGGAGTCTTTAAAAACTTTTGCTTCATTGATTGCTTTAAAATGGGTCAGTTTTTGCCTCCATTACCCATGTACACATGGAGTCCCAGCTGTATAAGCCTGTGAAAAGGTAATTAAAGTTTTGCTGTGATATAGCCCTTTAGGTTTATTCGAATCGATCCTCAAGGTCCTTAGGCAATGTACTGCCATGAGACAGTGGGAGTCTATTATTTTCTTTTTATATCTAGTACATTCACTGGGGACACAGCCAGAAGCTTTACTGAGGCAATAACAATGCTGTCACTTTAAAATTCTAATGGACTCGGAGATCCCACAGGATCTGGTCTCTCTTTTATCCACCCAGTGAGAGAATTAATTATATTGTCTGCTTTAAAAGCTTCTCAAAGGGTGCACCTGGATTTCACCTTATTTTTGTTTTTCATTTTCCACTCTGGGATGATGTTTATTGCACCTCAGGAATAAAGGGTCAAGTTCTTATAGTGCTGTGGCAAAAGGACAATATGTAAACCTGCACACAATCAAAGGAGTAAGTAAAAGATGCACTCAAGGCTTTATGAAATAATTTTTGTTGTTTTCCTTTTGTGTTCTGATGGTAGAGGATCTCTACCATCCACCCACTAAACAACATGTGCTTGTGGCAACTTTCCCCCCTAATAGCAATAGCAATAGCAATAGCAATAGCAGTAGACTTATATACTGCTTCATAGGCCTTTCAGGCCTCTCTAAGCGGTTTACAGAGAGTCAGCATATTGCCCCCAACAATCTGGGTCCTCATTTTACCCACCTCGGAAGGATGGAAGGCTGAGTCAACCCTGAGCCGGTGAGATTTGAACCGCTGACCTGCTGATCTAGCAGTAGCCTGCAGTGCTGCATTTAACCACTGCGCCACCTTGGCTCCAAGGGAAAATATGCTTTCCTTTGGAACATAAAGCTATGGGAAATGCAAACCACCACTGGAGTTCATTTTAGACCCTCCTTTGTGAAATATCTCATTTGGTGAAATTCCACCCAGTGTTATGAAAAATGGCAGCTGTTCGCTTTCATGCTGGGGAAGTGAAACAATGGGAAGCCAGAATAGAGAGATAAAAGACACAGGATACGAATCTAACATTAACATTCTGGAAAAAAAGCAATATATTAATCACAAGCATTAAGAAAAGACCAAAATGGTTGACCACTTCATAAGCAAACTAAACTGCCCTGATACTATCTATTGCAGGGGTGGACAACTATGGCCACTTTATGACCAGTGGACTTCAATTCCCAGAATTCCTGAACATGGCTGGTTCAGGAATTCTGGGAGATGAAGTCCACAGGTCATAAAGGTATCATAGTTCCCAATTCTGTTTATTGTGAAGCACAAGTTTAGAAAATGAGCCTTTTTATTTCATGATAAACCATCTATGAAAGCTAATGCTTCTTTAACTGGAAAATATACATCATCTTCTTCTTAGCATTATTTCCAGTCTATGGCAAGGTATACCTGCTCATAGAGAATTTCAGTTGATACCTTGTACAATATACGTGAGCAGATCATCACATATTAAGCCAGAGATCTTACATGTATCTTACGTGCATTTTTTATAAACTCTGTCCACAACTTAATGTACCCTTCAGGACATTTGGTCATCCAGTGATGTGATACATGATTCTCACACAGGTGCTGGATTTAGTACTAAATAACTAATGATATTTAGTTATCATGTTTAGACAGTTTCAAAAGTAAGGTTGCAGTGTATGTTTCTATCTTTAGTGATGTCACTGGTATCGCTTTATTTTCTAGACATGTTCTATTCTTGGATTGCCAGAGTGAAAACTATTCCCACTGCTACCTAAGTTTGAGGAGCTACAAACAGGCAATGCAATAACATTACTGTAATACTATTTCCACAGCAGAGTTTTTGGACGTATAATGAATATCTGATACTGGCAGTTTACCCAGAGGCGTATTTGGATAGCCTACTGCTAATGGAGTTGTGATGAGTATGCCAGCCAAAACCAAACTGAGCTGCAAACTTCGCTTCCTTATCTTTCCATTTAGAAATCTTTTACTATAGAAATAGGAATGGATGAGTAATTTGAAATCTGGTGTCATTTTTTTCCCCCTGTCACTTTGGTAGTTTTTCTTCAGTCTAGAATGCAGGATCATTTTTTTTTTGCAACAACACGACAGGAAAAAATAAACCATAACCTTCAAAACAAACACTAAAGTAATGGTGAAGTTTATGGTCCCCAGTTGATGCGAAAGCAGTGACAAAGCTGTGAGCAATTTTCACAAATTACTAGCAAGTAATTCTTATTAGTCTTCAAGCATGTTAGCACAATTGGATTAACAAATTCCTATCTTCAAAAATAGTGGCATCCTAGAAAAGGGGCTCTTGAGAAAAACCATGTCATGTGAATAGCAATAGCAATATAGCAATAGCAGTAGACTTATATACCGCTTCATAGGCCTTTCAGGCCTCTCTAAGCGGTTTACAGAGAGTCAGCATATTGCCCCCAACAATCTGGATCCTCATTTTACCCACCTCGGAAGGATGGAAGGCTGAGTCAACCCTGAGCCGGTGAGATTTGAACCGCTGACCTGCTGATCTAGCAGTAGCCTGCAGTGCTGCATTTAACCACTGCACCACCTTGGCTCTTCAAAGAAGCTATACAAAAATAAAAGTAATAAAAATAAGGTACTCCCTTGTGATTGATTGCTCTGCATCAGGTACAGACACTCTGATATGCTTAGTTATCTGTCAAATGCACTTCTTGGTTTCTCTCCCTCCTTTTTCTTTCATCTCATTGTTCCCACACAACTTCAAAGAATTTCCCAGGCTTCACTTATTTTATTAATACAGCTAAATTGGAGCTTGCTAACTAACTTAACACAAGGATGCTTATCTTCTAAATTTTGTACCACAATCCTCATAATTAGCATTTTTGATGATTATTGTTAGATTAATGGAACTAAGTCTAAAACACCTGGAGGTACCAAATTGTATATCATTGAGATAAAATAATTAATGCTAATGTAATATGATGAGAGGCAGTTTGGTGTAGTAGTTAAGTAGACCATGAGTTTTGCTCCTGCCTTAGGCATTAAACCAGTTGTGTGATCTTGGGCCAGTCACTTTTCTCCATGCTAAAAAGAAGGAAATGACAAAACACTTTTGAAAAGGCTTGTCAGGACAAAATTAGGGACCCCTCTAGGCATTATATGAGAATTGGACACAATTTAATGGGGGGGAAATATGCAATAGGGCTTTGTAAAATTTGAAGTCACCCCGGTTCAATAAATTTTCAACCAAAGCAACTTTTTGAAGCAAAGTGCTAAATTTCTGAAAAGAAAAGTTGCACTCAAACAGTTGTACTGTTTTTCTCTGGACAATACAGAGCCTTTTCTACAAATGCATGCAAATTACATTTACATCTTTAAAACAAAATCTGGACCCTCATAGCCATTGAAAAAAAATCACTCACTATCTCAAAATGAACCTCTGCTTTGAAATGGATTGTTACTGATCTGCACAGCTGTATAATGTAACAAAACTGAATTCCATAAACAGCAAGATATCAACTGAATTGTCTTTTAGATACAGAGGGAAAGATAGTAACAGCAAGAACTCTGGAGGAGTTCAGACTCAAACAGTGTCACACAAACTCTCCTGAAATAACATTTTTAATTGGAATTAAAAGAAGGAGGAAAAGGGCTAACCTAACCTAAGGCATGAACAAAGTTATATCCCATATAGAATATATTGGTCCTAAGTCAGAGGTATTACTAGGCCTTTGCAAGAAACTGGAATTATTTTTATTAAACACAAAAGCAAAATGAATATTCAACATTGTACCTAAAATATTGACTTGTGGACTTCCAGTTCTCTTGTTGTTTTTTTTAAAAGCATTCTCAATACTATAAAACAATACTTATTAGTAATATTATTAGCTCCTTTCTTATTTTTCTTTTCCATCTGATTTGTAAACATAGGTCATGAACAGTGGTGGGTTTCAAAAAATTTTCGAACCTATTCTCTGGGTGTGGCGTCCTTTGTGGAAGTGGCTTGCTGGCCATGTGTTCGTGTTCTCTCTCTCTCTCTCTCTCTCTCTCTCTCTCTCTCTCTCTCTCTCTCTCTCTCTCTCTCTCTCTCTCCCTCCTTCCCTCCCTCCCTCTCTCTCTCTTTCCTTTCTTTTGTCTCTGTCTCTTTTTCTTTTTTTCTTTCATTTTCTCTCACTTTTTCTTTCTTTTTTCTTTCTTTCTTTCTTTCTTCCTTTCTTTCTCTTTCTCTCTCTCTGTGAGTCTGTGTGTGTGGGGGGCTCTTTGCCTCTCTCTCCCTCCCCCTCCCTCCCTCCCTCTGTGTCTCTCTATGTCAGTGGTGGGTTTCAAAAAATTTTGTAACCTCTTCTGTAGGTGTGGCCTGCTTTCCGGGTCCACTGGTGGAACCTCTTCTAACCGGTTTGGTAGATTTGACAAACCGGTTCTACCGAATAGGTGCAAACTGGTAGGAACCCACCTCTGGTCATGAAGCTCCATGTTCCATAGGAAGATAGAAATGCTTCCCATCAACAATAGATAATGCTGTGTGTAGAACATTGTGATACCCAAATGTTACTGAACATTTAGTCATAGTATATAGGACTGCAGAGAGTTATAATCCATCTAGTAGACAACTTACTTGTGACTCTGTATGTTATATCCTGTACAAAGGACATAATATTTGGATTATTTTATTTTGTTGGACTATTTTATACCATAATAGCAAATTAAATTGTCCTAGGGTTCCAATAGTGACTTGGAAATGATAGCTTTGTCAAGACCATGCTATCGAGTGACTGCCTCTTTCTGATTACATCAATCTGCCCTGCTAGGTCTGGCAGAGAAAGCATGCTCCAGTACCATCAGCTAGGATACTTGGAAGATTTCAGGAGATATGCCTTTTCTGCTGTGAGTCTTGCCTTCTGAAGCCTTCTTTCCCCAAAATTAGATTAGCCCCATTCTTTTTGATGTTGGAAGGTCTTCAAGACTTAGTTAATCATCAGGCTTGGTGAACCCAGAACAGTAAAGACACACTTAGATGATTGTTTATGTAGCAATTCTTATTCTCCCTACTCTTGGGGTCTACTTGTTCTTTACAATATCTATTTTTTAATATGGATATTTTTATATGTCTGTTGCTGTTTCTGACTGTAGTGTGCCACCCAGAGTCACCTTTTGTGACATGGGCAGCTATATAAACTTGATTAATAAATAAATACATAAAGAAATAAAAATGTAAGGAAATAGAAAATTATCAACTTGGGTTTAAATTTTTGTTGCAAAGAAGATTCTTGGTAATAAGGGCTGAACTTATAAATCAGTTGGACAATCCTAAGAAAGGGTACATAAGAGGAATTTAAAACTGGCAAGACTGCTTTATGGATTTTGCTTTAGGGTTTGAATTAGTCAATATATAAGGGTGTCAGGGTTCCAATGGCTTCCCTAATTAATTCATGAGCCTTGAGCCAAGTTTCAAGAGAAATCCAGTTATTTATTAGGAGCAACATGTCAACACGTACCTGAGTGAAGTCAGCTCTATCCCACATAGTTTACAACCCAACTATGACACATCCTCCCAGGGTGTGTCATAAATCACATTCTCCAATGGAGCATTTTCTCGGGCTGTAGAAAATATGCCTCTCCAGCTGGTTCTGGTAACCTGAGAATCAGCCTTGAGAAAGGTATTCATTGAATGTGCTTCTGGTCATGGCTGCTGAGCTACTTTGCCAGTTCTCCTCCCCTCCTGCCTATGGCAACTTGAGAGCAGGCCAGAAATGCTTTACGAGTTGACAGTGGGTTTGCATGCCACTTCAATGTGCATAGCTGTGTGTCCTGCTTAAGGAAATTATACAAAGGGCTTTAAAAGGACAATTGGGTGATTTAGGACAGAAAGAAAATACTGATTCAGATATAGATGAATGAAAGAATTTAATGGCAGAAGATGTGGTTCTTTTCATCATTCTATATGATTTTAACAGTGGATTGAAATAGTTCGTGGAGTATAATGTTATTAATTTTACTAGTCTTGATGGTTGCATGGTGCTTTCAAAACTTTCCATATCAGTTTCTGGAACTGTAGCAGGAAGGAGTTATTGTACTCATATGGCTGGACAATACAGAAGAGAATAGTGGATTATGTAGCCACTTGATCTAATTAGTAACAACCCCAATGTTCTTGATATATTCCATGTCATCCTGATACTCCATTTCAGAGGTACCCAAATGATTCCATGGAGTTACAATTTCTACAAAGAGGCTCCAAAGTGTAGGCTGCAAAGACTAGGAAGACTTGATTTAGTCTTGCATTATGTTCCTCTACAGTTAGAATAGCTTTCTTTGTAACATTGTAAGCAATAATGTTCAGTAAATGTATAAGTACATTGTTAAAACAATGTTCCGGTAAATTCTTTATTAAGACCCCAATAGACAATGTATTGAAACCCAATGATGTAGCAAGTAGTACAAATAAAGTCAATTCCATCTTGATCTTGCCTGTGTAGCAAGATCAGATTTATTGCAATAGACATTTACTAAATATATTCAGATGGACAAATAACACTGCATTTAGAGCATTCAAGCTGTAGCATATTCTGTAAACGTGGCTTAATTTATTTAAATTCAAAAACAGGATTTTGTCTCCTAAGAACAGGACATCCATTAATTGTGGTTGCTGAAGAAACTTTTTAGGGTCTCTATAGATCTCTCAAGAAGAGTATCGGATCAAATACCACAGAGGTCTACAGATGTGCCACATTCCTGGAAGTAGGGAATAGTTTGTGAAACACTGTAAAGAAACAACATGGAAGTCTTAAGCAGCTTTTCCTGGATGATTTCATAGCCAAAGTTATTCTTAATAATGTGATTTTAAGGTACTTAGTATCTATTTTTTTTTATTCTTATAAATAGTTTTGTTCAGTGCACACTATACTCAAAGAACCATAAATATTAGCTGTAAATCCTTGCCTTCAAGGCATAAAAGGATATTTCTTGTCACAAGAGATTATCTCATAGTTTCTCCATTTGTTATACTGTCAAAACATATGCCTTACTCTACAGTTCATTTCTGCAGTACTTTAGAATTTCCACAAGGCTGACTAATATGATCAAGCTGAAATTTAAAGAGAATTGTCATTTAAAAATCTCCCCTACAAAAAAGGACTTTTGAAGTTCTAGTTAAGAAACGTGTTCTTTAAAGAGAGCAAGAGGGAAAAGAGAATTAATTCAGAAAGGCACTTGGCTTTTTACAACAAAGTAAACCAAACAAGAGTCAATGCAATTAATTAATTCATCTCAACATTTACTTGCAGATAATTTCCATTCAGTGAAACATTCACACTATTTCTTTGATCAGTATTCAGAACTGAGAATTTAGGAAACCTAAACCTGATTAGAAATTCCATAGAATTCTCTCTTATTTGGTTTGAGGATATGTTACACTCTGCAATCTAGCCAACTTGCTAAATAGGACAGCTGCTTTATTCTTCTTAGCTGTCCATGTATCTGACTAGATGAAGCACATCCACAAAAAATAAATCACTGCATTGTATAATGAAATGCCTTTAGGACTTCTGCTTCTATTGCACGTGCAAAATATTAAAGCATCTGATTTCTAAATGTGTCAGTAGTTTTTCTTCTTTTTGAAGTTGTAAAGGTACAGGCAAATGTTCTCCTTGCATATCTGTGCTAGTCATTCCCGACTCTAGGGGGTGGCACTCATTTCCACTTCAAAGCCGAAGAGACATCACTATCCAAAGACATCTCCATGGTCATGTGGCCAGCATGACTAAATGCTGAAGGCGCATGGAACGCTGTTACCTTCCCACCAAAGGTGGTCCCTATTTTTCGACTTGCATGTTTACATGCTTTCAAACTGCTAGGTTGGCAGAAGCTGGGACAAGTTATAGGAAATTACTCCATTATGCGGCACTAGGGATTCGAACCACTGAACTGCCGACCTTTCAGATGAACAAGCTCAGTGTCTTAGACACTGAGCCACTGCATCCCCTTTTGAAGTTGTATAGCATATATAAAAAGGTAATGGACATGTATGCATTTTGTTTAGTGCATCGATATATTTGATTTTGCATCCTAATTTATCCATCTAAATTTCTGAAGTTTGTCTATTGGGATGTATTTTTCTCTTTTCCCATTCTTTCTTTATGATTTCATTTTCCCTCTTCCTGAGTCACAATAAAGATGTAAGTAGAATCAAGCTTTTAAAGCTTTTATGGACCCAGACCCACTCATACATCCCTGGAGAGCCATTTTCTCTCTTTTGTTCTCTAGACAGCTTAGTACAAGTTTTCTTTTTTTAAAAACAAAACAAAACTAGCCAATAACCCAGTGTTGCCCAGGAATTTATTTACAGGGGGAAAATGTCCAGATCAAATGTAATTTCTAATGTTGGATTTTTCCCCTTTCCCAGAGGAAGCCCCCTTGTGGAGTACTGTGAAGCCATTACCATGGCAACTCCACTGTGCTGGACAGTAGAAGCCATTTTACAGCAGTACATTAGAAGTAATGTTAAGGCACAACAGGCTGTATCTTAACAGAACATGCACCACGTTTTAGAGGTGTCTTATCCCCACAGTATTTGTTTCCAGAGAATAAGCCATTTTTGTACCAAGTTTGGTTGAAATTGCTCAAGACATTCCAGAGTTCACACACATACACACACACACACAAACACACACACACACACACAAACACTGAGCCATTTTAGATAGATAGCTGATAGACAGACAGACAGACAGACAGACAGACAATATTAGATTGGATTAGATTTCTTAAAATATACAGGTTTTTTAATGTATGGTAATAATTGCTTTTTATTTGCCTTATTTGGTGTATACCTAATTCCAGAAATTAGTAAACATTTTAAACAGAAAATACTAAAAAAATGAGATTTTTAAAAATGAATTAACAACACAATTTACATTAGGGAGAAAAATCTGTGCTGACTTACAACTCCTAGCATTCCTCCCCCTTAGCTATCTAGGCTGGAATAAATGATAGTTATATTTCAGCTGTGGTTCCTAGCCTTGGCATCAATTGGGACAGGTATAATGACACCCCTGTACTGGAAAACAATCAGAAATTGTCTTTATGATAATGCCACAATTTTTCCTCTGACATAAAGGAAGTGACAGGAATGCAACTATTTTAAGAAGTCTATTCACCAGAATTTAATGCAACTCTTAAAACAGTGCCATCTTTTTCTTTTGTCATACTCACATAGGAGCTTCAGAAAAGCCAGCCTGATTTAAAGAATATTATTTAAATATCAGAAAGAAGTTGTACTTATATGAGGTCTGTCCAAAGGACTTTTTCTGAATAATTTTTGAAATCTTCACTCTTTTAATATATATCTGTAGGACAGCCTTCAACTGTGAATGCCCAGAAGACAGGACCTTTCTCTAATGCACAAAGCCCCTTTGTATTGTATAAATAACACAGCCTAACAAGAATATTATTCTGCAAACCTTTTCTTCTAAAATATGCCATTCCGGCAGCTCTTGGGAGTTTATGACAGTTAAGCATTCTGTACCCTAGATTAAAAGAGAAAAGGCTTTGCAATCTACAATATAGAATAGACCTTTACAGGAAAGCACTGTGTTTACTCAGAGAGATTTATCCAGTCTGGGGAAAAATTATACTCAAGATTTTTGTTCGTCTAAGAATCATTTTTATGTGTCCCCCAATGTTCCATTTTCCAAGAATCAATACTGTATGTGAAATGTTTCTTAAAATATGATCACTTCAATTATTATTAGCATATGGTGTTGTTATAGTAGGCAGGACACCACAGTGCCATTGCAGAGTAGTAGTTTTGGCTTACCAAAGGATCCAAGTCATGTTACAGGAAGCGCTCTCACGTTTCCTCAAGGTGCATTATAACAGGCCGAGCACAGAGACAAATACAAGTGGCTTTTCCCACAATGTCACCCAATGCTCTTTCCCTTCCTAGAGCTGCCTCACAAGTGGGTGCCAACTAGGAAGGTTCAGAACCAGCAGGAATCTGCCTGCCTGCATAGAGCACCAATTCATCTCTCCACCTTTGCTGGACATGGACAGAGGCTGAGGAGAAACATCAGTTGAGACCATCTCCAGCATCATAAAGCCACTTTAGTTTGATGGATCTTATTTTCCATGTTGTGGAAACCAGGTCAGAATCCACAACATTATGAGAACAAATTGCTGTGTTGATCAGCGATACTACTCATAAACAATTTAAGTTCAAAACATATTCAAATAACTTTGTGCAGCCTTTTAAATGTGTCTATATTTATTGTTTATGGCTGTGTCTATACTCTTTATGGCTATGAAAGTTGGACCATAAGAAAGGCTGAGTGCCAAAGAATTGAGGCCTTTGAACTATGGTGCTGGAGAAGACTCCTGTGAGTCCCATGGACTGCAAGGCAATTAAACTGGTCAGTCCTAGAGGAGATCAATCCTGACTGCTCTTTAGAAGGCCAGATCCTGAAGATGAAACTCATATACTTCGGCCACCTAATGAGAAGGAAGGACTCACTGGAGAAGAGCCTAACACTGGGAACGATTGAGGAAAAAAGAAGAAAGGGACGTCAGAGAATGAGATTCCTGGATGGATTCACCAAAGCAGTAGGCGTGAGCCTAAATGGATTCCAGAGGATGGCAGAGGGCAGGAAGGCTGGAGGAACATTATCCATGGGGTCACGATGGGTCAGACACTACTTCGCAACTAACAACAATGTATTTATTGTTTATGGGTAACCTAGTCTTGCTATCATGCTGATTTACAGACTTCCAACTTCTTGATTCAATTCGTTTGGTTCCTTCAAAAATAATAAAGTAACTGCTTTTAAATCCTTTGTTTTAACTATGAACACCAGCCTAAGATTCTTCCGATCTTCTTTATGCATTCTTTGCAAGTATATTTTTTAAATCACTTATATCCTCCACCTCATAAATCGTCTCTTCACTCTTTGCTGATAACTCTAGAGATTCTGAAAATGGGAAGTTATCAGTCATGCTTCTCTGGTTATGCTTCCCACAAGAAACTCGCCCCAAGGAAATGTTTGCTCAACTCTCTTATTCCCAAATTCAGGCAGACAGACATACACATACAGAAATTGCTTTTGCAAACAGATGGCTATGTGCACCTTTCAAGGAGGTGTTGAGGTTTGTTTTTTTTTAGAAATTTAAGAGAAATATCTGAAATATATATTGCAACTTAAAAATATAACTCTTGCCTCTGTTATGGGATTCCAGGCTATAATTTTGTATTTATAATTTTCACCATCTAGAAGTCCATAGAGTATGATATATTTGTGCAAGAATTCAAAGGTTTTCAAAGTCAAATAGAAGACAAACAGGAAACATTTTTAAAGATGAGCAGTTTATATCCTATTCATTCCAAAGGGGGAAAAAAATTAAATGCCTAGTTATTTTTTTCAAGTTGAAGGAACTTAAACACATTTAAATCGCAGTTTAGTGATATCCTAACTATTTACTCTGCATCAGACTGGAAACTTAGTTCTGGAAGCTGCTATAACTTTCCTCTTCTGATGAGTTTTTCCATTTAATTTCATTGAAACTTAGTTTCTTATGGGTATCCTGACCAACAGAGGTAAGTACAAATTCAGACCCATTACATTAAAGAAACTTAGATTAAAAGCTATATATATTTTGGACAAATTATAAATTTACTTAAGTTTTACACAAAAAAGATTTTGAAATATATATTTTGTTAAGCTATTTCTATAATTGCAAGGTAGACAAAGCAAATTTCTGTTCTTCAACATTCTGGAATAACCAAGCCAATCAATCATAATTATAATGAAGTTGTGCAATCATTTCTTGAGGGACAAGAAAGAAATTGCAAAGGTATGGAAAAGGCAGAGTTACCTGGAGGTGACTTTTTTCCCTAAAGGGAAATTAATTTAATATAGAATTGTTTAAAAATAGAATTATTTTTCCCTAAAGGAACATTAAATTTCCCTTATTACCTTCGTCCTTTTCCATTTCCCTCATTTTTCTCTGTTTTATGAATGGTAGATCCCAACTGAGCAAGAATGAACTCTGAAATAGAAAAATGTTACAGTCAATGTAACTGTCAAGGTCAATCCTTTTATCCCTACCCATAGTGGTCTATCCGATGCACAGTTTAGGCACATAAGCAGTTCAAAAAAAAAAATTCCTTAGGATCATCTGCAAGTGAATACGCAGACTTTATAACAAACAAGAATAAAAGAAGCCAAAGGAGATAAACAGGGAGAGGGAGGGATGGTTTACATTTAGCAGGAAATGCTACTGGAGTGACTGGGAGAGCCAGGAGCCAGATGGTCCATCTTATGGGAGAAACGTCAGGAGGCAGCCTGAGGCAGCTAAAGTGATAGAAGGAATCTGCAGAAGATCAGCAGAAAAGAAAACAGAGCCTTGGGCTATAGATGGTTCACAGCAAACTCCAAATAGTTCAGGTGCTGGAAACCTGGACACAAATGTGCTAATGATATAAATGATTAGCTTTGCCAAGGCCATGTTGTACAGTTCATGCATTCATGCAAATGTTTTTTGCAAGCTTCCCAATTAAATAATAATAATCTGAGCAAAGCACAATGTAGTTTCTCTTACAGAAATATTCCATAGGAAGAAGAATAGCTGTTGAGCTGGGCAATAGCTTTTGGTTACTGGATGAACTCCGCGAAAAAGAATTAAAGTGAATTGGAAAGAAGACTGTCTGTTAAAGATTGGCTGTTAGCTAAAATATAAATGGTTGTTGGTAAATATATAATGGGCTGATTACTGTTGGAGGTTTCTAGTTGGAAACAAACCTGAGGATTAGGAGCCTCAGAAGTGATGTTTGCACTACAATCCACAGAATTGTAGGAACAAACCAAATAAAGTTACATGGTGATTCTTCCAAGGTGATTCCTTATTGTTTCTTACTGTAGCATAGACAGAATCGTGCCAAACTGAAGCATTCTACTATCTGTATCTGCCTTTATCCTTTTTTTCTCATACAAATACCTGGACTGAGCCATCTCTTATTCCTCTAGAACAGTGGTTCCCAACCTCGGGCCCACTCCCCACAGGGGGCAATTTGATTTTTAATGGGGGCAATTTGAACCTTGTTTAAACCAAGTTAATGGCCTTTTAGGCTTCCTCTGCATGAGTAGAGTTCACTTTTTGAGTAAAGTGAGAAATATATGTGGGGGGGAGGTGTCAGGATTTTAGGTGAAACATGCCAAAAAAAAGGTTGGGAACCACTGCTCTAGAACGTATCCTCTCCCTCCTGGGAATCTGCCCTATTGCATTTCATCACAGAATTCAGAAAAGCCAGTCAGACACAGATTTGGATC
This sequence comes from Thamnophis sirtalis, assembly GCF_051295495.1. Classification (NCBI taxonomy): domain Eukaryota; kingdom Metazoa; phylum Chordata; class Lepidosauria; order Squamata; family Natricidae; genus Thamnophis; species Thamnophis sirtalis. The sequence continues at coordinate 20,735,214 of NW_028261391.1, forward strand.
CACTCTAGAAGCACAAGGAAGCTACTATTCAACAGAGTAAAGGAAAGCAATAATTCAATTAAAATTAAAAACTAAAAAAACCTAAGCAAATAAAGAATAAAAAGGAAAAGAAAACCTGCAAAAAGGAAAAGCTAGAAAAATTTGAAAGAAAGAAAAAAATACGAATTTAGTAAGTAAAAATTAATGTGATTTCATCACAAGTATAAGCAACTTTAATAAGATAGCACATTCTCTTAAATACAATAAATGATATATTCCTTCCAGTTTCATATCCCAGTTCTTTTTAATGAACATTTCAATAAATCCTGATATCGGCTAAAGTCCATTAGCAATTATCAGAGATAAAAACATATCTATTTTAAATATCAAAGAAACCAACTTTATATTCTTCCTTTCTACTTCTAAAATCTTGATTTTTAGTCACATCAATGTTGTAGAACTTTATTTCTTTTAATTTGGTTTCTTTGTTCCCTCTCACAAAGTTCTTCAAAACTCTAATAAGTCTTTTTTCTTAATTCAATATAGGATTTTTTTGCAGATTATTCTCTTGGTTTGTTGTTTGCATATTCTTTTTAAGTATTAAGTCATTCAATACTTTCTTTGATTTGTTCAGTATAATATCTTTTCCATATATTTCTTGTAGACAATCATATTAAACTCAATTTAAATATTTTCTTTTCCTTTAAACAAATTCTCCCTTTTCTCTCTTTAAATAATCAAACAACAATCCTACTCAAACAACTGTCAGGCCTGCAATTATATTCTTTTTAGAATTTTGGCCTGCCACACTTCCTCTTATTTCATTATGCTGTTTCTTTAGTATAGTTGATGGGAGGGGGGAATAGACAGGAGTGAGATTGTGGAATGTATTGTTTTCATTCTTTGCTAGAAGCCAAGGTCATCTTATGTCTCTGCACCTTCACACCTGATCGGAAGCAGCTGGGTCAAGACACCAGTGTGGAAGAAGAAGATTGGACCATGTGATGGATTGTGGGTGTGGGGACAAGATCATGAACTTTTAACTGGGTGGAATTGTGATGTCATTTCCAGTATTGGGATTTCATAGCATAATGCCAAAATGTCTGATTTATTAAATTGGAATTTTAAGGGTCATTTTGCCTTGGACTCTGATTTAATTCTACATGACACTTGGAACTCTGACAACAACATTTAAACATTTCCAGAAATATCTATGGAGATTCTCAGTCATCCAGGTCATAGTTGTCCCAAAGATACTTTTTCAACAAGCAACTGGATTTTCTTTATTTTCCATTGAAGATGTTTTCATACTTATCCATGAAGCTTCTTCAATTCCGACTGAATGGTGGAGAATGGGAAGATTTACATTCCTTGCAGTCATGTCATCATTAGCACATTCTCTGGGCATCACTGAGGCCACTTGGAGGTTTAGCGGTGCATTCAGGGTCAATGGGGATAGTGAATAGTGCAAATGGGTGTGGAATCTTCCTGGAACTGCTGAAAGGACTGTGTTGTAAACAAGAGATAGGTGGTAATAGCAATAGCAATAGCAGTAGACTTATATACCGCTTCATAGGGCTTTCAGCCCTCTCTAAGCGGTTTACAGAGAGTCAGCATATTGCCCCCAACAATCTGGGTCCTCATTTTACCCACCTCGGAAGGATGGAAGGCTGAGTCAACCCTGAGCCGGTGGGATTTGAACCGCTGAACTGCTGATCTAGCAGTAGCCTGCAGTGCTGCATTTAACCACTGCGCCACCTTGGCTCTCTAGGTGGTGTTGCATCTCTCCCCATCTGTTGTGAGAGGACTGTTGAATGTTAATATAGATGGCCTCTTTGACCCCTCTTTCAAATAAGTGGTCCTCTCTGTCGAGAATGTGGACTTTGCTGTCTTCAGCTGCTCCTTTTATAGACACACTTCCTAAATTAGGTTATTCAAAGGAAATTGAAAATGTTGTACCCTCATGTGTATTTTTCTTAAAATCCAAATCTAACGAGTTGCATTAGATACAGTTGCAGTAGAAATAAACCAATACAAGCAAACAAAGATTAACAGTAACTGAGAGAAGCCATATTCCTTTCTACCATATACAAAAGACTTTGGAATGATCTTCTCAGAATGTTGCCAGAAACATTTCATACCAGATTGACACAAATTAGGCTGCAAAAGCAGAGCTCAATTGATCAGAAATTGTATTACCAAGTAATAGTTCCCTATCTTTTCTATCTTCTCTTTCCACTATCAAATGGGAGGGGGGGGTTGTTTATTCAAATAAAATTGCTTTAGGGGAGTTTTGCTCAGACTTCATTCTGTTTTTCTTAGAGAAACTCTATGAGATGAAAACAACCTCTTGTAGTTGTCAGATTTGTGTTATAAAAACTGCACTTATCTGAAGGGAAAAGGTTTATTTGGAAGTTTGCCTATTACCCTCAGCACATGATATATGCAAAGGTGACAGAAGAATATATTTTATAATGTCAGAAAAGAATCTGTTTAAAAAAAAGTACCTGTTTGGATGATACCTGGTTTCTATCAGAAAGAAAGTTGAAGAGTCATTTATTCCAAATAAATATTTTACACAGCTGACAGCCTATTTTGCTATATTTCATTTATTGAAATGTTCTGTTTATTTTAATGCCATTATTATTTATAATAATAATGTTTGTTTGCAATTATGAGATTTAATTTCTATCATGAGTACATGATCTATGATTTACTGAAGCAATTGCAAATGAGGAAGAAAATAATGGCAATAGTATGAAATATGCCCTTAACATTTCTTAATCTTATTAATCTTAAACTTACTTTTGAATATACATTTATTTTATTGTGAGCACAGTTCCAATACAGGTAGTTCTCAAGTTAAGACCACGATTGAGCCCAAAATTTGTGCTGCTAAGTGAAACATTTGTTAAGTGAGTTTGCCCCATTTTATGACTTTTCTTGCAACAGTTGTTAAGTGAATCATTGCATCTGTTAAATTAGTAACGTGGTTGTAAAGTGAATCTGGATTCCCCATTAACTTTGCTTGTCAGAAGCTGATCACAACTCCAGGATACTGCAACCGTCATAAATATGAACCAGTTGCCAAGCATGTGACAATGGGGATGCTGCAACGGTCATAAGTGTGAAAAATGGATATAAGTCACTTTTTCATTGTTGTTGTAACTTTGTCACTAAATGAACTATTGTAAGTCGAAGACTTGCTCTATAGGGATAAAAGAAAAGAATTATGTCAATGGCATAGCAGAAGAAATGGATGCATAGAGTAAGATTTTTAGATGGGATTCAGGGGTGGGTTTCAACCAGTTCGCGGCAGTCCCCGCGAACCGGTTGGTCGGCGAACCCGGAAGTAAGTAACTTCTGGGAATGGCGAAGGGCCCACCCGCCCGCCCTCCTTACCGGTCTTTGAAGGCTTCTGTGCTTCCACGCAGGCGCATGGCACATACAGTGCCTGCGCGAGTCTCCATGAACAGCTGGAGCATCACGCAGGCGCTAAACTGTGTGCATGCACGAGGATGCCGCCGGCCCCATTCCAACCGAACCGGTTGGAACAGGATTAGCAACCCACCGCTGATGGGATTGTTCTTCTTTTTAAATTTTTGCTGAATTTCCTTTGAAAAATTATAACATACCCCCTTTCTCAGAATTTAGTTTGTTAAGAGAATGATCAAATTGTAAAATATACATGTAAAGATTTAGATCCCAATAAAATCTGATTTTTTGATATATTTTTGATATATTGTTATTAACAATAGTGTCTCTATAGTTATTTCCATTGTTCAAATGAAATTACTAGATTTAGTGTTAATCACGGTTCCCTAGAACCTGGCAACATTTCATTTTGTAACAGGATTAGTGTCTGCAAGCAGCTCAGGCAGTAGTTACTGCAGGATTAAAATGAAGCTCTCCAGTTTCTACAGGAAAAGGCAAGCTACAATTTTTAGAGATAAATCTTCACCAGGACCAACATGTGACTTCCAGATAAGCCTTCTTAATGACAGATGTTATAGTGAGTCCACAATCATTACATCTCTAATTGTTGGAATTTATACTCATTGATACTCTGAAAAAATGTCTCTAAAGGAGATCTAATAAATCTTTAGGAGCAAACTATTTCAGATATATTGTAAAATTGAAGAGCTTGTTTTTTTTTCCAGATTTTTAATTGATTAAACATAGGCCTTCAAAAGTGTTTGTAAGGTCCTTTGTTAATGAACTGACCCTGTCTATTTAACTATTCATATACTTAATGTTATAAGACAAGCATGAGAAACAACCAAATCTTTGGCATAGACTCCTAGAATGTGTTGCAATTAATTTGTACAGCATATTCCAGCCTATTCCCTGATTAAATCCTCTGTAGCATACCAAGTTAGGGCTGGTTATGATGAGCTTTTGTCAGAGACATCTGTCAACCAAAAACTGGCTTGAGACAACCAACATTTTAGTCAGGTTGCTGAACAGCACACATACTGTAATGAATTTCACACAGCTGCTTAGAGCTTTGACTTCATATGGTATATTGAATTTAATATTCCCTTATGTAGTCGTATAATCAATTTTGAGACTCCAAAATTTATTACCTCCTGTCACCGAAGTAAATTTCCTGTGTGGTGAGGAACACAAAGATAGAATTTAGACACTGCTTTCAACATTCCACTTCCCCAGCTGTCATTTTTTGTTCCAGAATGCTAAATTTCTCTTATGTAAAGAGCTCTAGATTGAAAGATATACATGATTAAACATTCCCAGAGAAAAAGTTAAAAAAGGGAATCCTTGTTATACAACATTGAAATGCTATCAAGGCCCCTTAAATAATGAAAAAAATATTTACATGCTTAACGCAATACTGTTCAACACCTCAAGGAAGTTCAACTCTTGTAGGATGAGATTTTATTTAAGGTGGTAGATTTTCCCAATACCTTGAAACAAAGATTATTCATTTAAACAACCACCAGTAATCAATGGAGAAAAACACAAACTTCAACTTCTCAAAAAATAAGATTTGAAACCTATGCAAAGATATATATGCCCTTTTTAAATGAATATATTTTGTGGCATCAAGTAGTATCAGCTAGTCAACTTTCTCTCCACTTATCACTTGACCAGGATCATGAGTGGTTAATACTTGGGTGGAGAATACCAAGGAATACAAGAGCTATAAGTAGACTAGAAAGTATTTTTTAAAAACTCATCATAGAAGGGTCATAGCAAATCACTTTCAGACTGTTGCCAAGAAAACATTATAGATGTGTACATTACTCATGAAGTCAACAGCTTGTCTCAGAGGAGATTTAATGTTTTTATATATTTGTCAGGTAGCTGTATGAATTTAATTCCTCAAACATTGAATTCATTTTAGTTGAATTGACTCATAAAGACCCTTTAAGCTTCCAGGTCCCTTTTTTCATATAAAGATGAAATGTGGGAGTGCCAACTACATCAGTAAAATCCTTCAAACTTATTTTCACCTAATTGCCTTAAATAAGTAATAAGAACAATTCTGTCCTTTATCTTAGCTAGATAGATGGTCCAACTAAATGCCATGAGAATACACTGTACAGCTAATTGAAATATATTATGAAAAAGCAAAACGTGGTGATTTGATGTTAATGCTTTATTTACTGCAACAGAGAAAGTCAGAAGTCAATGCTTATTTTTCTTTATTTTCTTATCCTTCCTCACTTCTTCCTTCTCCCTTTTCTTTTCCACTACTTTTCTATTTACTTTTGTATTTTGTATTTTACAATATTTTATAACTCAATAAAATATTAAACTGGAAGGAATAATATGGGAGTCCTTTTTGCTAGTTTTCATCACTTTCTGTTGCCTTGGTTGTTATCATTCCCTGAGAAGATGATTCTAGAAGATAAAAGAGAAGCTGGACCTATGGGAAGAGGACAAAAACTAAAGAAACTAGAGGAAGGAAAACAGTTGATGGATGAGATAGTAGATATGACCAAAAAAGGACAGTTTTTGTGGGGAATTTAGAAAGCCAGTAATGATAAATTGAAGAATCAGCAAAAAGGAATCCTAAGAGAAAATTCAACAATCAAATGGAAAATGGCAGATAATTCAATCAGAACAGCTGAGTCAAGTTCCGTTCCCCAACCCTTTCTCCCTATATACAAAATAGGCATGTAACATGCAAGAAGGGAAGTTAACTTTTACAGCAAAGATTATTAGACATCATTTTAATTAGCTGAAACAGCCATTTAGGAAATAAAATATAGACTCAATGTAAATAATGCTTCATCACTATTATGGAAGGAAAGAAGACCCAACCCTTGTCCTTATATATACTAATTTTGAGAAACTGCAAAAGGAGGACCTATTTCACGCTGGAGTTCACTCAGAAATCTATCTCACTCTGACTCTCTTACACACACACACAGACACACACACACACATCTCAGCCTCTGCTACTGTATCAGGTTGAGCAATAAAAACAGCTGTCTTACTCTTGATCTTCAAATAGTGTTGATAGAACAAGACATCCACTGCTAACAAAATTATATTGAACAGATGGTTTGCAGTTCTTCTTATTTTCAGCAGCTAAAAATATAAGTCCCTCTGGGACATAAACCAATAAAAGAATCTAATTTGGGAATTAGTTCTTAGTGATTATTGTTGCCCATTTGGGCAATACTGGAAAACTTGTTGAATGAAAGGAGAAAAAATGATGTTCCGTGCCTGCATAGTGCTACATATTTAAAATGGCAACAATATTTCCTGTGAAAATCAGAAAGTAGTTACTCCTGTTATAGCAGATGTTTCTTACCCATGCCAATGTTGGAAAACAGCATTTCATAGTTAGGGTGCTGGACAAGATTTGTGTCAATCTGGTAGAAAACTGCAGAAGATCTAAGATGTTGTATCATTGTATCCACAAGCTCATCTATTTATTTGAATTACTGGGATTTTACTGCAGGACTATATCGTGAAACTAACAAAGCATACATATAAAATACGTTGTATTTATTCAGCACTATGACAGTGAAAACATTTCATTCCTATTTACTTGCATCCTAAATGAAATCACCAAAACAATTTTTATTAATACAACTCCAGAGTGTTCCTCAATAAATCTTCAGTACCTATGAACACAGCTTTACTTATATGAAAATTGGCCAAAGAACCATTTCTTGTCTCTCTGTGGTTTATTAAAAGGCAGTAGCAGTAGCTTCGTGCTCAGTATGTATAACATCAGTTCCATACCTGACTTAAATTTAACAACTAATGCAGTGAAGTAGCAGTATATACACATTTCTCAAATCATTGGGAAACCATCCAAATATTTCCCCAAACTGTAAAACAAATTTATTGCTTAAAACTTTTTTCCCCAATAAAATCCACAGTTAGATTATTTACTGGTTAGAAGTTTTCATGAGCAGCATCAACTATAAATAAAGCAGATTGAAAATTGACTTCTTTTGAAGTTGCATGAGATCACAGATTATAAAACTAGGAAAGTAAGGAAAGACATCGGCAGTCTCCAGTCTCCATTTCTACTATAAGAATTATGGAAGGACAGCTAATGATATTTCAAAATCCTTAGAATGGCAAGGGATATGCTCCTTTCACATGGATTTGCCATTTAACCTCATAACATTTTCATTGACAAGAGCATTTTAATTATCTCTTTGATTAATATCCCATTTTTTGTTCTTAAAGCCCAAGATGGCATTCTTCCTCTAATTATTTGCCACAACAACAGGCAAAGCAGATGAATTAAGAGTTAATAAATGGCCCAAAGTCATACAGTGAGATTTCATTGAAGAAGTTGACATTCGGTCTGGTTCTCATTCAGTTGTAGACATCTTGTGTGATACTGCTGCTCCTGGAAAATCAGATTTCACACAGCTGCAACTATATCAACAGGGTGCCTTTGCCCACAGTCCTTTCAATTTTTTGTTTCTGTTCTAATGTTTTATTTTTAACAAGCTGAATATCCGTGCTTCACTACAAAACTATGTGATCGGGTTTGATACATTGACACTTAAAGCTTGAAAATTAATGTAGAATGTGTAACTCCTTAGCATCAGAGTGTATTAACATAAGGCAATGAAGTTGAAACAGAGTTTTTTCAGATGGGAAGGGGGAGTATAACGTCTTCTTCTTAGCATCGACACGTGTTAATATAATACTGTATAAGAAATACTGATGATCTGATGGTCATTTCAAAAAATCCTTTCTTAGCGAGCACCTAGAAGCCAAGAGGAACATGTCAAATTTCAAGTTTGTAGGTTTTACAGTTCTGGAGATTTCTGATGAGTGAGTGGTATTTGGCTTTTATATATAGAGATTGAATGAAATGTTTTCATTTTCAAATTTACATCATTGCTATATTTGGCAATATTCATGTTTACCATAATAGTATAAATTTCTTTACAAGTAACAAAACATACCTTGAATGATATCATGTTTTTCTTTATCTAAATCCTAGATAAATAAAGATACTTATTCCTACCAGGTATTTTCTTCTTTTATATCACACCCATCCAAAATGCATTTTTAAATCTGGTAAAAATTGTTTAAATGCTCCTGAGAAATTCCTTGCATACAGGATGCAGATCAACAAATTGAACATGTATATAAAGAAACAAATCTTAATTAATTTAATATGATTATTTATAAAGGCCCATGCAATATTCACAACTGTTTCTTCATCTGCTTAAAACAATATCTCTAATTACTTTAATTGTTATATAATTCTATTTTTATATGGCAGGATGTGCTACAATTCCCAATCATTCTGTGATTGAAATAGAGAAGGAAAACAGATAAACAATAATTTATCCTGCATTGTTTATATAAATACATTACTCTATCTGCTAGAGACGTTATTTCTAAACAGTGTCTTATTCTGATCACAGAAATTACCAGAGTTTAGCAGAAATTCTATCAACGCTTTGTCTCAGTCTTACTTCTCAGCAATGTATTCTACTGATGGCAACAGATTCCAAAAGGTAAGTGACATGGAGACATTGGGATCACAAATTTCTTCTGTTTATTTTCATCTTGAACTAATTTATTAAAAGAAGATTTGGACCATCAGCATCAAGCATCCATAGGCTGCTAGGAAATTAGTTTTCAATATTTGTACACACACACACACACACACACACACACACACACACACACACACAAAAGATAGATACTGTTATTCCCTCTTTAAGCTGGCTAATACTCCCTCCCCCTTTTCTTTTTACAAATATTACTCTGTTCTTACTTTTACCCAAGAAGAAAAAGCTGGAACTCTAAAGGCATCTTGCCCAAGTTTTTCTTAATCACTCTCCACTGTAAAGTAGAATAATGCACAATAGAAAACCTTATAGGTACAAAGTTAAAAGTGTGTGGCTTGCTGTGATGATATCTATCACACACAGGAAAGGTTATGCATCACTTCTAAGTCACCTTCCTCTTCTTTAATCAATTGGATCATATACATGAATTTAATCATTATAAGTCAATTAAGGGTCTCAACTATAGCACTGGCACGGATCCAAATGATTACACAGTCCAACCTCCTAATATTCCATCCAGTCTTTTCTTAGAAACCATCTATAAGAATCTTTCATATTTTGAAAGCCACTCTTACAGTTCAGGAGGCATAATCCATCAAAAGTCAATCACACTATGTTCCACTGAGTGCTGCAGAGTGGGTCTCAGTTATGATGAAGATTAAATAAACTACTCTATTCAAACGCAAAGATCATCTTAAAAAGGTACTGCTCTCCACGTCTAAACAAAACTTAGCTCTACTAAATTGAATGGACCTCAATCCCAGAGTAAGCTTAGGGTACACCAACTACTTGGGGCTAATTGGCCTGTTTGATGTGTTGAAAAATCTTATCACTTTGCTCCTGTGGCAGTATAATTAATTATAAAACTCAGTAAAGATTCTCTCTCTCTCTCTCTCTCTCTCTCTCTCTCTCACACACACACACACACACACACACACACACTACACACAGAGATTAGCTTTGATTACAGCTTTTATCATTTTATTGTTCAATAATGCCTCATTGTTTTTTTTTAAATTAAATGGGAATTTATTTATAGGGAGAATGAGAGTTTTGTCAATTTCAAAGCACATTGGAGCAAATGGTTATGTTCAGGAAATTTCTTAACAACATTTTTAGGAAGTGGTTTTCCATCACCTAAGAAAGAGTCAGTGTCCCAAAATCAACTAGTTGGCTTCATGTCTAAGGGAGACTAGCACTTAGAACTTCCCATTTCTAGTCCAGTTCCCTTAATCACTGCAGCAAATAGTCTCTGTATTGCCAATTTTAATATTCTTCAAGACTCTTCTTAAAAAGTACTTTAAAATGCCAAAAGAACTTAAAACTCAAAATTATGCCTATACAAATGGTCATTTTAAATCTTATTGGATCCTTTTGAGAGATAGAGTGCTAGGGACTTCAACAGAGGTGGGTTCCTGCCAGTTCTAACCCTTTCTATAGAAGAGGTTCCACAAATCTACCATGCCCGTTTAGAACCGATTCCAGTTCCCTCCCCCTGCCTATCCGCAAATCATCAAGATGAAGAGCAAGAGGAGGAATTCTAGGAGTTGAAGTCCACAAGTCTTAAAGTTGTCAAGTTTGAACACCGCTGGGGGGTGGGTTTCTAAAGAGTTAGGGGTGCAAGGGTCTTGTAACTTGAGAGCTTTAAGACTTGTACACTTCAATGCCAGAATTCCTGAGCCAACATGACTGGTGGAGGAATTCTGGGAGTTGAAGTCCACAAGTCTTAAAGCTGTCAGGTTTGAACACCCCTGGGTTTTTCTTTTCTAAAGGGTTAGGGGTGCAAGAGTCTTGTAACTTGACAGCTTTAAGACTTGCGTGCTTCAAATGCCAGAGTTTCTGAGCCAACATTTTGGTTGCTAAGCAAGAGCACTGTTAAGTGAGTTTCACCACATTTTACAAGTTCGCCATGCCTACCCGGTCACATGGCCGGCAAGCCACTCCCACAAAGCAGGCCACACCTACAGAAGAGGTTCTAAAAAAATTTGAAACCCACCACTGGATTCCATGTAGGCCAGGACTGTCTCATAAAACACAGAAAATGTTTGGTTTATTTCTTGATACTATGTTATATATAACATAGTGAGAGCGTGGAATAAATGGCTTGCCTCACCTTTCTAAATCCTCTGAAAGTTGACATGAAATAATGGCAGAATTGTTGTTAATGTCAGTTTCTTCCTCAAAGGATCTCAAATCCTGCTTGAACAATCACACTGTTGAAAGAAAAAATGTGTTCTAAAAAGACAAACAAGACTATAGAGACCAAACAATCGGGCTTTGAATTTAGGAATTTGCAGAATATAAAAAAGGCAAGTAAAACTTCTTGATATTACTATCAAAAGAAAGCAAGCTGACATATCCATAAAGACACTTTCATTAGTTCTAACTCTGCCATCAGTACAGTTTCCAAGCTAAATACAAATTGCTGCCAAACACCCAGGCATGCAGATAGTAATTGCTTTCCCCGGAAGTATGTTTTAGGATCTGCATTACAGGTCATTCTTGATATACGGCCATTTATTCAACGACCTCTTTAAATTAGAACAACGGAACAAAGGATTTAAAATGGGTGCTTTGGAAGTTACAATCATTGCAGCCTTCCACAGTCACGTGAGTGTCGGGTTACCAAGCCCTTTGACCATCCCTTGCAATCTTAGTTTCCTCAGAACGTCAGCAAGGAAGGTTGGAGGGAAAGCCTCAAGACACTTCCTTTGTCCATAAAGACTTCTAATCAATGGTGAGATTCAAACATTTTTACTACCGGTTCTGCGGGAATGGCTTGGTGGGCATGGCAAGGGAAGGATACTGTAAAATCTCCATTTCCTCCCAACTCCAGGGGAAGATTACTGCAAAATCCCCATTCCCTCCAAATCAGCTGGGACTCAGGAGGCGGAGAATAAATGGGAGCAGGGCCAGTCAGAGGTGGTATTTACCAGTTCTCCGAACTACTCAAAATTTCCGCTATCAGTTCTCCAGAACTGGTCAGAACCTGCTGAATACCACCTCTGCTTCTAATCTATGGCAGGGAGGGGAACCAGCATGTTGTGTCAGAAAAAGGAAGCTTGAATCAGAGGGTACTGGTTCTCTCTTGCATATAAAGAGAAAGGGAAGGCCTACAGTGGGCCAGCAAAACAAACATTTTTTTTCTGGTCCATTGAAGGCATTTTCTTTTGTGCATGAAGGGGCACCAGCTGCCATCTTTGGGCAGGCAGCTTTTTCCCTCCATTTCTTTAATAACTTCATCTGGGAAGGCTGGAATAGTGATAGTTGAGTGAGGCAATCATGTGGATATGTCGCTTAATTACTGTAACAACATACAACTGTAATTAGCAGGTTTCATTATGGTCATAGGTTAATGACTACCTGGATACCTTTATTTATTTATCTAGAAATTTTATATGGCCACCAACTCACTGTCAGTGACTCTAGATGGCTTACAAAAAATAAGATCCCAGTAATCACAATTTGTTGTTCTACTGTTTTTATTGTTCTGTTTTTAATTACCATTAGTTGCTCAGAATTGCATGTCACAAAAAGGGGCAGCCATGTAACTTTTAAATAAATTAATAAACAAAGCTAGATAGGTACAAATATAGATAGATAAACCATGGTATGTTTACAGCATTTAAAACATCAGATTTAATAACCATTTTTACCATGCTGACTAAATTACCATGGCTATTAGATGTGGTCACTGAGTACAGCTTTAAATGAATCTGGATTTTTCTTTATATTGCGTACATTTCTGGTAACCACACCTGGGAAAAATATAACTGTTTTAAAAATATTAAGATGTATTGATTGATCTCCTAGTATAATCTGACGTAGTTAGTAGTTAGAATAGAGTACTAGTGAATAGATTTTTTTTTTCTATTCTAAAAAGAAAACCATGGCAGAAGGCAATGGCAAACCATTTCAATTTTGTTGCTAAGAAAATACACAAATACTTTAATGAAATCATTAGATGTTGACATCAACTCAAAGATTTCTATTGTGTTACCATGACATAATATTAATTTATTTCTATTGAAATGTTTGACCTTAACAACAGCACTCTTAATCTCAATCACCTTTAATGTTGATTGGTGAACCTCAGGCCCTTGAGAGACCAATCAGCCCCCAGCCCATTTTTGTACTTTTCTGAATCACCTTAAAGAAATACTCAAAAACCATAGCATAAATCTTAAGATAAGTCGATATGCAAGCAGACAGGAAGACCTCCCCATTAAATGGACCAATGGACTGATCCATTAAAATGCAGGGGGAAAGTCCTGATTCTACCCACATATGGAGGATGCCCTTGCTTGCCTTGTGTAATTGTTTTGATGACTACTATCATTCCCAGTGGCTCAACTGATAAACTTATAAATTGGCATCCCAGATCAATACAATCTTACACACTATCAAAGAAAGAGGAAGACATCATTGATTAAATTGACACTTACTTTTGAGAAAATTTCCATCAGTTGTCCTTGTAGGAAGCTGCCAGCAGGCAAAGGAAAAACACATATGGCTGATTGTATAAGCAATAATAAGATTTGTTCTCCGTGTTCTTAATTAGGTTTTAACTCATACAAGTTTGACATTTGAAGAAAAGTACCACTGCTTTTGGCATGTAATTAAACAACTCACAATCAACATTTAATTGTTGTGGAGAGAGAATTAAGTGAGTAGAAATCAGGGTTTCAGTAGCCTGTCCTTGTTTGTAATGCTTATTTCCAGGTAACCTTGGTTTGAATCAGCTTTCTTAGGTAGTAATTTCTAACAAACATTCTAATTAATATTGAATTATACTATTAGTATATCATTAGTATATACTATACTAGTTGTCAATCACCTAAACTCAACTATACAATCATGATTTCACCCAACATGGTAGTATAACATTGTTTTCTCTTGTTTTCTAATCACACCATTTGTTTCAAATCGAAAAAATCATGACCTGCCAAAATATAGTTGCAAACCTACACTCATTGAAACTGATGATTATGATGATTATGTATAGATAGGTAATGAAATGTCTGCATGCAGATAACCAAGGTCAAAGAATACCAAGCGCACCAAGAACTTTACAGGGCTGCATATATTATCTTCTACTGAAAATTTAGCTGAGAAAGATTAATATTTTCATCTTCTTTCTCACTCAGCTTTTCTCACAGATATAAAAAAGCAAAAAGCTTTAGATTAGATCAAAAACCATTATTTTAGTAATTGATTGCCTTTGTAACATTGTTTATATTTCACAAACAGCATCCAGCACATGATTCTCTTGGATAATCTAAATCAGGGATGTCAAACTCGTGATGACACATTGTGACTTTTCTCCTTTGTTAAAATGCAGATGGGTGTAACCAGTGCATGACACATCCGGCCCGCAGGCTGCATATTTGACACCCCTGATCTAAATTAATCTGGTTAAAGATTGAAAAGACCCTCAGATACTTAATCTACATTGCAAGATCTTCTCTTCTTTCTGTAAAAGTTGTACAAAATCTAAATCCTTTCACCCATTTTCTTATCAGATAGCACTGGTAAATTCTTATCAACTTGTTTAAGCACAATTTTGTATTAGTAGGATAATATTATATCATATGATAAATAATGATAATTATCATAATTAGCATGATAAAGTTGATTAGCATGACCTTTATCAATCTCTTGGAAACTAAAATGATTATTAAAGATAAAGGTAAAAGTTCCCTTCACACATATCTGCTAGTTGTTCCTGACTCTAGGGGGCAGTGCTCATCTCCATTTCAAAGCTGAAGAGCCAGCACTGTCCAAAAATTTCTCTGTGGTCTTATGACCAGCATGACTAAACGCCGATGGTGCACAGAACACTTACCTTCCCACCAAATGTGGTTCCTATTTTTCTACTTGCATTTTTACATGCTTTTGAACTGCTAGGTTGGTAGAAGCTGGGACAAGTAATAGGAACTCACTCCATTATACAGTGCCAGGGATTTGAACCACCAAACTGCCAACCTTTCTGATCTACCAGATAAGCGTCTTAGCCACTAAGTCATCGCATCCCTAAATCGCTTATTACTTATTACTTATTTGCTTCTATTACCTATCACAATAATGTTAGTTGTCCTAAGAGAGAAGATGTCAGATTCCTAAAAGTGATACTGCCATTCAATTGGGAGGAGCGGGGCTCGGAGTTAAATCACTAGCTGTACCTGTAACAACTGAGACTTACAACTTTTACAACTGGTTTCCTGTCGCCCAGAAGACTGGAGATACCAGCAACTCTGGAGGGATGTTTATGATGGCCATGTGGGATATCTTACTTTAATGTCTAACTAGAGATAGCCATGGGAACATGTGTTTTATTCTACTCTCAGGGCAGAAGAATTAAGGAAACATCTTCACACTTGTGTATTGGTCAGAATCTGCATTCTGACAAAAGGGAGGGGCCATTATCAGTTTAATCCCACTTGCATTGTTTAAAGGGTTTTAGATGACGCTTTGCCTCTAATGGTTTCCATCCTGCTTAATTAAAGGTTCCTTTTGAAATAATCTGTTTCAAGAGTCTTTACTTTCTTAAGTTAGGAGAGGAGTCATTACATAAAGCAGCATCTCTCTGCAAAGTGGTCAACCAGGAGAGACAACATTTTACTCTACCGAGGAGACCCTGCAAACCATGTCTGAGCATAACAGCGAACAAGGAGAAACTGACTGCTGGAGGGAGGTGGAAACTCCCCCACAACCAGAGACCTCTTGTACCCTGGTGGAGAGAACGAAGTGAGTCTGAAGGACCTCAAAAGGCCCCGCTGATCAATCAGAATTGGGACGAAAGACGGCTGGGATGGGAGAACCAGGGGAGTCACTCTTACTCAAGGTAGCTGAAAACAGGGTGGAAATTGGAGTTAGAAGCCCCTTCTGACCAGGAGGAGCTAAATGAAGCCTCGCTGAGAGAGAATCCTCTGAAGAGGCATGTAACCAGTTGGTGATGGAGATTTTGGAAAATCTCAACATCCAGGGGGGGAGCCAGACTGGCAACCAAGGAGCGATGGAAGGGCGGCAAAAGGGGATGACTTCAGGGGAACTAACCCCCCTCTGGGCCCTGCTGATCAAGCTGAGGGCACAGCAGCAACAGCTAGGAACCCATCAAAACCTCCCCTCCAGTTGGAGCACTCCCAACCAACCCCGAAACCTGAAGTTAGAAAAGAAAACTTCCCTGGGGGTTAAATTTGATGGGAACCCGAAAAAAATGGGATTCTTTATGGCACACGTGTTCACCTACATGCAAGAATATGGGTGTGATTTTCGAACCCAAGGAGCCTGAGTGCAAATGGTTACCCTAGCCTTGGAAGGAGCTGCTGCCAGGTGGATGGTGACTTTACATGATGCCAATGAACCAGAACTGCAGGACTTTGACCATTTCATGATGGCCCTGTGATGACGGTTCAAGGACCCCCTCGCAGACCACAAAGCATGTGACCGCATTAAATTTGTGAAGCAGGGATGCTGACCAGTGGCAGAATATACTGAAGAATTCCAAGACCTGGCATATCATGTAAACTGGCCAGACGATATCCTGGTAAGCTGGTTCAAGGATGGGCTGAATGATGACCTCTACAATGCCTTTGTGGCCCGAGGTGCCCCAAACCACCTAAATGAGTGGTATCTCCTTGCTGAAGAGGCAGAGATTGACATGGCTAGAAATCAGTACTGAGCAGGACGAATATGGAAGAAATCCCCACCCCAATGGAAACAAGAACTTTTAAACCGCAAATGACACCTTTTCCAAAATCCTTAGCCTGTTTCAAGTGTGGAAAGGAGGGGCACCAAGCTGCAGAATGCCATTCTCAAGCACCGGCTAAGAAACCAGACCATTGGGGGGAAAACCTATAGAACCTGGCCAGCACGGAAAGGAGACAGCCCTGAGGAGTAGGGAGACAGTAGAATCTCCACCCCATCCCCTCTTTGAGGAGGAAACCCCAGCTTCGCAGCAGGAGGAACCATACTCATCTGGAAGCGATCCAGAGGATGAACCAAAAGTAAGTGATCCTGCTTCATAAAAATGAGAAAGACCAATTAAAACCATAAGCTTACACATCCCAAAAATTGAATGAATCTGAGCAAAGGTGGGCCATTTGGAAGAAAGAGGCTTATGCAGTTCGATGAGCTCTTTTAACCTGAAGACATTACCTAGAGGGGAGTAAGATCCCTTTTGAAGTCTGGATGGATCATAAAAATTTAGAAGTCCTAAAGACCCCAAGGAAACTCTCTCCAAAACAAGTACGATGGGCTCAGTACTTTAAACGGTTTGAATTTATGCTCAGATACTTCCCGAGGGGAAAAATTTTTCTGGCAGATGCACTATCCAGGAAACCGCAATACAATAGTATGAAGCCAGACGTAATCAAACCCATGATACAAAACACTCAACTAGCTGCTAAAGTAACCACCAGATCCCATGGAAAACGAGACACTTTGGAGGACAATGACACCACCCAAACTTTTAAACAAGCTTTAACCACCAATTAATGGTTTTTGAGCCACAAAGACAGCTGCCTGATGAAAGATAACCTAGCTTGGGTGGGAGGGAAGTTGTATGTTCCAGCTAGCCAAAGACTGTACTTAATGGAAAGGTGCCACAACTCCATACTAGCAGGACACTTTGGTTTTGTAAAAACTTTACATCTAATTAAAAGGCAATTTTGGTGGCCATCACTAAAAAATGACATAGAGAGCTATGTAGCCAGCTGTCCAATTTGTGTGAGACGCCAAGGCAAAATGCCAGGACTGTTACAGAAGGTAGCCGAGCCTTCGGCATCCTGGAAGGAGATTGCCATAGATTTTATTGTTGAACTACCAGAAAGCACAGGGAATACTGTCATTTGGGTCATAACAGATTTGTTTTCAAAACAGACACATTTTATACCATGCCAAATTATCCCAACTGCCAAAAGTCTAGCCAAGTTATTCCTGATACACATTTATTGCCTTCATGGAGCCCCACAGAGAATCATTGTATTGTATTGTATTGATTTTATTTATATGCTGCCCTTTTCCCCCGAAGGGGACTCAGGGCGGCTCACCAGGGAAGGGGGATACAAACAAGAATTTAAAATGACATAAAAAACAATGCATGATTAAAACACAACAGTCATACCAATTCGAGACGGGGGCAACAATTCTTTAGCCCCAGGCCTGTCGGAGCAGCCAGGTTTTAAAGGCTTTGCGGAAGGCCTGGAGGGTGGTGAGGGTTCGAATCTCCACGGGGAGTTCATTCCAGAGGGTCGGAGCAGCCACAGAGAAGGCTCTCCTCCGGGTGGTCGCCAGTCGACACTGGCCGGCGGATGGAATTCGGAGGAGGCCTAATCTGTGGGATCTAATCGGTCTAGTGGAGGTAATTGGCAGCAGGCGGTCTCTCAAGTACCCAGGTCCAATACCATGAAGGGCTTTATAAATGATGACTAGCGCCTTGAAGCGTATCCGGAGACCAATAGGCAGCCAGTGCAGCTCACGGAGGATAGGTGTTATGTGGGTGAACCGAGGCGCACCCACGATCGCTCGCGCGGCTGCATTCTGGACAAGCTGAAGTCGCCGAATGCTCTTCAAGGGCTGCCCCATGTAGAGCACGTTGCAGTAGTCCAGTCTAGAGGTCACAAGGGCACGAGTGACTGTTGTGAGAGCCTCCCGGTTCAGGTAGGGACGCAACTGGTGCACCAGGCGAACCTGTGCAAATGCCCCCCTGGTCACAGCCGACAAGTGGTGTTCAAGAGTCAGCTGTGGGTCCAGGAGGACTCCCAAATTGCGAACCCTGTCTGAGGGGCGTACTGTTTGACCCCCCAGCCTGAGAGATGGAGCACTTGGCCAATTAGTAGGAGGGAAGCACACCAGCCACTCGGTCTTATCTGGGTTGAGTACAAGCTTGTTGACCCCCATCCAGTCCCTAACAGCCTCGAGGCCCTGGCACATCACGTCAACCGCTTCACTGACTTCATCTATGACAGAGAGGTCCAATTCACCTCAATTTTTTTTTTTGGGGGGGGGCATTTTTAAACCTACTTGGCACCACCCAAGGACTGAGCTCCAGTCACCATCCTTGCACCAATGGTCAAACTGAAAATCGGAACATGGTTCTAGAACAATACCTAAGATGTTTTATTTTCCAAAGCACCAGAAGGCAAGACAAGAAACAAAGTTTAGAAACTAACCAAATAGAGAAGCAACCTAGAACTAAACTGAAATTTCCTGACAGTGAGAATAATCAACCAGTGAAACAGCTTGTCTTTAGAAGGTGTGGGTGCTCCAATAGTGGTGGCTTTTAAGAAGAGACTAGAGAGTCGTTTGTCTGAAATGATATAGTGTATCCTGCTTGAGCAGGGGGTTGGACTAGAAGACCTCCAAGGTCCCTTCCAATTCTGATGATGTCCATGTTCTATATAATATTTATAGTGTCAGGTTTTAAAATGATATTAATTTTTGCAGTATGTGCCAGTCCAGGAAACTAAAATATTTTAAAAACTGAGATATGATCCAACATTCTTTTTGTAAAATACATTCACAAATTGTCATACCATGGTTCTCAGGAACTCTATTTTAAAATTTAAGGAATGTGTGTTTGTAACCTAATAGATTTTCACATTTTAGACATTTTTAGTGTTTTATTAATTGCATTTACATTTCATTCCAACTAGACTTAGTTTGTCTCACTGATTTTAGTTACACAATTTAGGATCTAAAATTATTAGTATATACAACAATGTGAAATTCCAGCTTTTTAGCTGGTGTTGGCTTTCATTTACGTCAAATTTTTCCCAAGAACCTAAAATGTCATAATACATTAGCATAATGTATGTGCAGATCCAACAGTGTAGTCTTTTGTAATTGACAGATGGAAATTTTGTCAGTGTGCAGATTTTCTAAGTATCATCCAGGGCTTTTTAGTGTGACACCCAACAAAATATGTTACATTATGCATCAAAAACTGTTACAGTTTGTTTTTGGAAAACTCACAATATTTTAACCTCCTTGTTTTTGTCCACTTTTTCAACTATATGTTCCACCATTTTTTGTGAACTGGAACATGATATTTTTTACAGATGTTGCGTTGAAACATTTTGATGACTGTGTTACTGTATGTCATCATTTATAATCAGATCTTGCATGACCTGAGTATATGATTTACTATTTCTTCTACTTCTTTTATTATTATTAATGGTTGGTTCCATAGTCAGTCACACATTTAGACAGGATTTGGATTTTTGTCCACCTATTGAATCCTTCCCAAGGATCTGGACAGTCAGATATTGTTTAGTAATATTAAAGGTATCATTGAAGGATGTAAGCTATTCCAAGTAAATCTGCCTTTGCAATTGACCGATGATTATTTTGTCAATGCCAAAGGCATTCAAGGAGGGATCCAGATATTTTGGGATTGCATGCAAGGCACTATTACTTTCAGTATTATTGTGGCATTCTTTTGCCACTGTCATTCTACTTCTTATTTGCATATTTAATTATTACTTGTTTTCAGTATTTCTACCTTTGTGAAGGGTAAACAACTTTTCTTTCAGTAGTCTTTCAGCAATTGGCCCTGGCTGCCCAGACAACAGTCCTGAGTCCTATAGTTTACTGGTCACCAATGTCCAGGAATTCTAACACCTAGCGTAGTTCTTGTTGACCATAGGTGATGACACATCAAGTATAGGTTTCTGTAAGTTATGTCTCACAAATATTATTTATGGGAGAGACACTCTTCATCTGCCTTCTTTGATGTGACTTATCTGGTTTGGTTGAATTTCTAACTCTCATATTCCTCAAGAGGTACAAGCCCGCAATCATTCAACTTAATGTTTTGCTAGGGTATTATTATTATTATGTTCACAACAATGAGAAATCACAGATGCAAGTTATTTAGCTGGTGTTTGTCTTCATACACGCTGAGTTCTTTCCAAGAATCTATGAAGTTGTAATTTCTCAAGGGAGAATAATAATGTGGGCTTTTGCTATTGATGGATGAATTTTTTTTCAATGAACAGATTTTCTAAAGGTGTCCAAGATTTTTTGATAAGGCACCTAAAATAATTAAAATAGTTAATAATAACATTTTTGAAATGATAGATAGATAGATAGATAGATAGATAGATAGATAGATAGATAGATAGATAGATAGATAGATAGATAGATAGATATAGATGAGAGAGGGAGGGAGGGAGGGAAATAGTTTATTATTTTAATTATTTTGGGTGCCATACCAAAAAAATGTTAAACAGTATAATAGTATATAGCAGACACTGAATTCATACTTTTCTAGTTTCCAGGTCAGCAGCTTAACCAATATACCAAAGTAGCTCTATTTTAGCATCTTGCACAATATTTTTTAATATTTAAACCAGTGTTTTTCAACCACTGTGCCGCGGCACACTAGTGTGCCGTGACATAGTGTAAGGTGTGCCGTGGGAGAATTACTTTATATATAGTCAATATAGGCACAGAGTTAAATTTTTTTAACATTTTCTAATGGTGGTGTGCCTCGTGATTTTTTTCATGAAAAAAGTGTGCCTTTGCACAAAAAAGGTTGAAAAACACTGATTTAAACCTTCAACACTTGCATTTATATTCTGTTTCAGCTAGATCTATCTTGGTGTTTATAATCTATTTAAAATTTAATATTATGAATTTTAATATTTTATATATTTAGCAGGTTAGCAATCGAATAATTTAAGGGTGCGATTTTGTTCTCCGAGCTTGTGGGTTGGTTTTGTTACTAGGCTAGGTAATATCAAGAATTTACTTTGCATTTTGGGTGACCTTAAACTAATGTAAAGTGACTTGATTTTTGCTTTCCTAGTTTCTTCAATAAACCAAACTTTCCTTTTCTTTCTTTCTTTTTCTTTCTTTCTTTCTTTCTTTCTTTCTTTCTTTCTTTCTTTCTTTCTTTCTTTCTTTCTTTCTTTCTTTTATTTTCTTTCTTCCTCCTATTTTTGTTTTTCCTTCCTTCCTTCCTTCCTTCCTTTTTTCCTTTTGTCTAATTACCATGTTCTTTAACCACTCATCTCCTTCAAATTTCTTTTATGGGGGGGTTAATAATCTTTGGTGCCATATAATGAATGAGAAAATAAATTAGATTGCATATCCTTATCTCTACTGCCTTTCTCCTTTATTCAGTTTTGGCATAAACCGTGTTGACATAAAATTGAATGCAGCATTTAATCTGTATGTGTTTGAGTAGGATATACATAGATTAGCAGTTACTGTAACAATGGAAACATAATGAGGATGGGTGGGACAGATTACCCTAAACCAGTGTTTCTCAACCTTCCTAATGCAGCGACCCTTTAATACAGTTCCTCATGTTGTGGTGATCCCCAACCATAAAATTGGTTTCTCGGTTCCTAAAACCATCGAAAATATGTGTTTTTTTTCTATGGTCTTAGACAACCCCTGTGAATGGGTCGTTTGATCCGCAAAGGGGTTCCAAGAACCATTGCCGTTCTCAAGGGTCAAGGAAGCCCTTCATTTATTTCTAAAGAACAATGATCTGAAGAGATACACTTTATGAGTTTTCATTGAAGACATCAATTTAAATCTGATATGGAATTTATAGTGGTCACATTCAAAAAATGGCAATCCCAGCTATAAATTCTATATTGTTTAGTCTGGTTAAATATAAAAGAATGGGCATCTGGGAGAGAAGAGGAACGAGAAGCAAGCAAAAGAGACTTTTTTGTGTGTTTTAAATGAAAATGTTATTTCTCCCACCACTCATGCTAATGGAAGGAATTTGCTTAATTTTTCCCTAATTAAGTTCTTCCAGAGATAGTAGGATATATTATTTAAGGATAGAAACAAACTCTCTTGCTTTTAATGAGAACCTATCTCATTTACACGTCTCAAGCCTATATATAAACTCAGTTGCAATTATATCTCATTATCTACATGTTCCCGGCATTTGTGGTGCATTTTTTCAAACATAATTTTCATTAAAACAAAGTGTTAGGGAAACTAATATAAAACATACAAATAAGGAAAAAATGTGCAAAAATATGTCTGTTAATGAAAATAGTATATGTAATGGGGAAGATACTTGCAATATGAGAAAAATCTCAAAGCAGTAGCATATGCATGAAAGCTTCCCTCTTCAGAAAGAAGGAGTGGAATGAGATGAGATGTGATACAGAACCAAAATGTAACAAAGCTGAAGATTTTACCTGTCCTTAGTAATCAAACACTGAAATATTCATTGAATTTTTACAAATGAGTTTTAAAGGTAAAGGTTCCCCTTGCACATATGTGCTAGTCGTAGGGGTTGGTGCTCATCTCCGTTTCAAAGCCGAAGAGCTAGAGCTGTCCAAAGGCATCTCCGTGGTCATGTGGCCAGCATGACTAAACACCAAAGGTGCACGGAACACTGTTATCTTCCCACCAAAGGTGGTTCCCATTTTTTCTACTTGCATTTTTACATGTTTTCTGACTGCTAGGTTGGCAGAAACTGGGACAAGTAATGGGTGCTCACTCTGTTACATGGAGTTAGGGATTCAAACTGCTGAACTGCTGACCTTTCTAATCGACAAGCTCAGTGTCTTAGCCACTGAGCCACCACATCCCTGTTTTAAGTAGGCTTATTTAAGCAGCCAATATCGTACCTAGACTATTTGGTACTGGGTCTATGCCTCGATGGAAGATATCTTGAAAAGTACTGTTACTTCAAGTTCCATGATGAAAGAAAGGCAGGGTACAGTTCAGAATGCAGAGTTAACTTAATAAATGTAAAGCTCAGTGAAACCAATAAAATTACAGCAATTGTTTATATGCTTAAATAGTATTGATGTCTCCAGAGGTAAGAGCTTGCTGAACTTTCTTAAGGTTGCACCTCTTCTTTTTAGGTTCAATTTTGTCACGTCAGGCATGGGATGGTTATTGATGGAAGAAAATAATATGCTCTCTTCTAGTTACTATGGCAACTCTTCTATCAGATTATTTGATACATAGGTCATAGTAGAGTCAGATTTTCCTGTTTTAGTAATCTTGCTAGAAATGTTAAAATCCCTTAGGTTCAGAAACAGTTATGTGCCCTTTAATTTTACACACACACACACACACACACACACACACACACACACACACATATTCACTTCACTATGATTGCAGTTATTTTCCCTTATATTCGATATAATAGGGATATGATTTCAAAATGAGAAGTTACTAAAATGCTGTAATTCTGAATCAGTTAAGAACACCAGGAAGTTAGGTGATGATTTGAAAAGACCCTTGTTTAATCTTCTGCAAGATAGCAAAGATGCAAGGTGATAGATTATAATCTTTATCAAGGTATCTGTCAAAATCAAGCACAATGCCGAAATGGAATACAAGGATCTTAGTGGGGCAAAAAAAGTAATTTTAGACTTCCAGAAACTTCAGTAGAAATTAGAATTAGAATTCTTTATTGGCCAAATGTGATTAGACACACAAGGAATTTATCTCTGGTGCATAGCTCTCAGAGTAGAGTACATACCACAATAGTGATAGATTATTATCATAATCATTGTAAAATACTTCCATCATAAAACATTAGATACAACACTTAATGATAGTCATAGCTACTAAATAAACAATCAACATAAATTATATTAGGAGACTAAGTAAACAATATAAATCGTAAGATACAAGCAATAAAGTTATAGTTATAAGATGATAAGGAGATAGGTAATAGGGAAGATGAGAATTATGATGGTAATACTGCCTTTCTAGATAGTTTCACAGTGTTGTGGGAATTAGTTGTTTAGCAGAGTGATCGCATGGGGGAAAAAAACCTGACCTTTTGTCTAGTTGTTCTCACATGCAGTGCCCTATAGCGTCGTTTTGAGGGTTGAATTTGAAACAGTTTATGTCCAGGATGTAAGGGGTCTGTAGATATTTTCACAGCCCTCTTTCTGGCTCATGCAGTAATATTCAATATTTCTAATATTTGCTGAAGATCCAATGTACTTTTTTGTTTCAGAGATGGCTAGAGAGGCAGTGAAGGGGAGGTACAGAGAAATTTTACTGGTCCTAAATGCAGTGGAACAATCTTCTACTTTCAAATTTCTCTACATTCTAACCTACAGTTCCCTGTCAGCATGCTTAAAGTTACTAAGGTTGTGAAACAGTGGTGTAGACAATATAGATACTGATTGTCTTACTTAGACAGTGCCCAGAATTTGGGATCTTGCACCTTCCCTCTAAAATCCCAGTGTGTATCCAAGAACATTTCCAACATTTGCCATGTTAAACATTAACTTGTTAGAAAGGAAATTAAATATCAACTATAATCAGGGCTACATATAATTATCTTGGCTAATTTAGCTAATCTCAGAAGCTAAGTAGGGATAACCTAAAAAGTCTCAATTGGTTAAAATAGAAACAAAATACTTCTGAAACAAACTAGTAGCACACCAATTTCCATAATATATAGATACAAATACCAGTATCTGGACCTGCCTAACTGGTTTATCTCATTTCTCCCATTTATTTGTCAACAGCACCATGTTTATTCTAATCTTGAACTAAGCTACTTGAGTTTGATACAATTACTATTTGGAAAAAGCAATAGCTTATGAATAATATATGTATAGCCTGCATATGAGGCCAAGTATCCACATTATTGAATATGGATAATTATGACATATTGGCAGTAATTCAAAGAACTAAATTGGCAGATGTGACCTATTAAGAATCTTCTGCCCAGTGTCGATATCCGCCACATAAACAAACAAGTGGATCATCAAATAAATTGCAGTTCTCACTCAAAGATGTAAATAACTAGGCTCAAAGTATCCTATTTTGGACATATTATGCAAAGAACGATAATATTTTCTGGAAAAACCCTAATGATGGGAAAGGTGAAAAAGGAAGCTGGATAGATACAGTTGCAGCAGTGATATAATTGATTTTCATCATTGGAAAGGAACAAACTGCAGAGTTATCTTCATGGAGAAAATTTATCTACGGAGAAAATATATTTGGTTTCTAAGAGTAGCACGGATCTGATGGCATTAAATAAATCAATTAATCTTGAGCTAAGATAGAAAGCAGCTGTGAAGATTATTTTGGTCCCAAAAATATGGATGAATGGATTCAGATACGGGAAGTCAGGAAGTAACACTAAGTGCAACTGAGTAATTAAAGATGGCAGGGGAGCTTTACCACTATAGACAAATCATAAAAAAACTGGATACTTTGCTAACATTATACTATCCTGCATGATATTTTTCTAGGGTAGTTCAGACAAATTCTTATGAGGGTTTTTTTCTCCTTTGGAAAAGCAGCCTCTGCTCATTTTTTTTTAATTCTAAGTCATGACTTCCTTTTAAATCAAATTTAAGATTTGTGTTCAAAGACACAATATGTTTCTGTGTATGAGCATTTTTTATCCTGCCAAGACATTTGTACATGTCATTTTGATGGCAACGTGTAGGAAAGATAACTTTGTCATTTAATAATGTATGCCTAGAATCTTATACTATACATCATCATGAAACACAGTGACCTTCTAGCTATCACTGTCCATTCTGACTCTCCAGATTTTAATGGTTAAAATAGCAATAGCAATAGCAATAGCAGTTAGACTTATATACCGCTTCATAGAGCTTTCAGCCCTCTCTAAGCAGTTTACAGAGTCAGCATATTGCCCCCAACAACAATCCGGGTCCTCATTTTACCCACCTCGGAAGGATGGAAGGCTGAGTCAACCTTGAGTCGGTGAGATTTGAACCGTTGAACTGCAGATAACAGTCAGCTGAAGTGGCCTGCAGTACTGCACCCTAACCACTGCGCCACCTCGGCTCCATTAAAATTAACACCAGAAACGTTAATCTGATGTTAACGATTCTGAATAGATGATTCAAAAATTAAAATGATTACAATAACCTCTTGCAAAAATCAAGAAATAATTGATAAATAGCCATTTGAATAATTGATGGCACATATATGTATACTCTTTTCTGACACCTTAAGGAAGAAAAGAGTAGCTTGATGCACTAGGAGTTTTTGCTGGACAATGATCGTAATTATTGACAAGAAATGTTCTGAAACATATGGCAGCAATTTCTCTACTAATGCTTTAGTTGATTATAGATTAAATCCATGGTAATCAATCCAGAGATGTTTATATGAAAGCTTAACTGAATATGCTTATCTATCAAATGAATCATAATTATTTATTAAATACTGAATGAATCAGAATCATAAAGCAGAAAGTCTGAAAGAAAGTGGATATTTTAGGGGACAATTATGAGCTTGCTCCTCCATATTGTTAACCACCAACTAAAAGTCATGGTTCCCTATTGCTTTATAATTCACTCTACAGAAGCCCTATGGAGAAATAAAATTTCTCTCTTCTATTGCTAATACTTCCATTTGCCTTTCTCTCATATACCCTGAA
Organism: Thamnophis sirtalis; assembly: GCF_051295495.1. Classification (NCBI taxonomy): domain Eukaryota; kingdom Metazoa; phylum Chordata; class Lepidosauria; order Squamata; family Natricidae; genus Thamnophis; species Thamnophis sirtalis. The sequence continues at coordinate 20,762,604 of NW_028261391.1, forward strand.
AAACCTGATCATTCTAAGAGTGCAAATATTTGAACATCAATCAAATGACTACATTTTAATAATTGAAGTGCTCCTTCCCTTATTCACAAAATGCACGACTTTGTATATAGGGGCGTCAAATAATTTATTCTGTACAATCAAAGGGATTTAAGAATGCTCATTTGTATGCATGTACCTCAATCAATATCACTAACATTAACGGAAAGCAGTTGAAAAACTGCCATCTCTCTTCTCTTTGAAAAGCATGTTCATTCTGTCATTGGTATCATTCCAAATAAACATAAGGCCACGCTAAACAAATGTATGAAATAATTCCAGCAAAAGTGAGGAGGTAGAGCATTATACATTAGTACTGAAAGTGTTTGTACTACTGGTAAAGTTGAGAATGCGGTTGAAAAAGTCAATTATTCTTTTGTCTGGGCTCCCATTTTTATTTGCCCTGCATCTGTTTAACTAGCACAATATAAATTCGCCAATTATCCATCTGTTCCTGGGTCAGTTATAAATGCACACTAGAAGCCTTTTTTGATTCATGTGTATAAGCAAGCCTGCTCAACATGAATATATCCACGTTTTAACAAGTACTATCAGAATATGATGAGCTACATCTCAGAGAATGGAGAGATTGAGTCTGTTAGACAATGAACTTATTGAAGAAGAAAAAACAGTGAGTATCTGAATGCCTGGAACATACCATAATGTCTTAAAATGATAATTTATAATTGATTTTTAGTATACAATTCCTAGGAAGCACAGCCTCAGGAACAGGGGTAGCAATGAAGGGTAAGGATTTGCTTTAAGGAAAATTAGACTATACATAGAAGTTTATGGTTAGCAAAGTCCATGGCCACCCTAAATGGGATATCTAAAAGGGCTAAAAATGAAAGGCAGCTCCTTTTCATTTCAACTTAAATTGACATTCCTATACTATATTGTTTGTAATATTGAACTTCAACAATAAAACTTCATCTGCTGGCCTCTTTCACAGTATATGAGAACAAACGCACTTTGGATCTTAACAATATTTGGGAGTCTTAAAGCAGATATGTCTAACCCTCGGCCTGTGAGCTTCATGCATCCCTGGGCAGTTAGTAATGTGGCTCAAAAAGTTTGTAAACTTTTAACATTATGTGATTTTAAACTATACAAGCTGGATACGCATGCTTTACGATGAAACTATATGATAGGGCTATGCAGGAGAAATTTGGTTCACAATCCACTGGCTTAATGGTGGTCGGTGATTGAAACACATAAAGGAATATTGCTCCTTGCCTTGAGTCTGGAAGCAATTCCATAGGTGGAAGGCATAGACATTTTGGTGAGGTACTGATGTTTAGTACTGTAAGGAGGCCCAGACCGCCCCTGAGTGGAGGAATGGAACGTCTGCCAATTTGAACTGAGGTAACTGAATGTGAGGCAATTTGCAGTTGAAACAGAGTTCTTTTCAGGTGGGAAGGAGGAGTAGAATGTCAAGTTTATATGCTTTACAGTGGAGATTTCATGATGAGTGAGTAATATATATAGATAGATAGATAGATAGATAGATAGATAGATAGATAGATAGATAGATAGATAGATAGATAGATACATACATACATACATACACATACACACACACACACACACACACACACACATATATATATATATATACACATATATACATACACACACACACATACATACACACACACTACTAGTGTGTGTGTGTGTGTGTGTGTGTGTGTGTGTATATATATATATATATATATATATATATATATATATATATATGTATGTATGTATGTATGTATGTATGTATGTATGTATGTATGTATGTATATCTCACTAGGATATGTATCCTTGTCCTTCCATTATCTCTTGTGGCTACATTACTTTCAGAATAAAATCCTATTCCTTGCCTTTCCCATTCTGCTTTTTTGCAAATCTGATTTTTACACAAAACACACTTCAGTGCCTTGTTACTTCTACATAGATGCAGAATGTAACTTTGTTATTCTTTTGTTTCATTTTATTGACTGATGAATGTACCTAAAATGATCTCCTACTTTGATACTCTTTCAGCCCTAGCTAAATGTTCATAATGATGGAAGTTTTGATCCAACATATATTGAGAATCACACATTACTAACTGTATTTTAGAATAAATGCATGCATTTTCCTTCATTGAATAGTGAATCTTGGACAACCAATAAATTATATAGAAAACCATGCATTGGTGGCATATAAATTTGATAAATGTATAAATAAATAAAATTACTTATTGAATTGAATATATTTTTTTCTGTAATATTACAAGTTCACAGAAACATTGTAACCTGAATTCCTGCATGGCTTCATTCTATCATTTAAATCCATGAGAACAGTCAGAATACAGCTCCCAATAAAACTTAGATTAATTTTCGATCCTCTCCTTGGGACATGTATGTAGCTCTAAATTTTATTTTAAACCCAGCCAATCACAGTTTCGCTGAGTGCTATTTATGAACATAATAGTGCTGCTGGATAAATAATTTGTTTTTTTTTAGTTCAAAATATATTTTAATTCTACATATGAGTAGCCCAATTTAGCTTCTGTTTATGTGAGCAAACAGAAGATGGTGTGTTGTCTTAAATGCTCCAAATAATATATCAACAAGGGCAATGTACTATGTATAAGGTACAAGGAAATCTCCATTCAGTCTTGTTGCATTTCTCAGCCTAAATTTAACTAGGAAAGGATAAAAATAGCATAACATAAAATAAATTGCTTTTAATCTGGAGAGCACGATGGAATTCATAAGCATTTTTTTCTTAATTTAGACTGTTGTCTACAGAGACAGGAATTGGAAAATTTGAATGACTCTGAACACTTAAGATGATTGCAAAACTTTGATATCTATTTTATCAAAATTCTTGTACTTAGGATGGAATGCCACAGAGAATTTGATTAAAACAGCCTGTGCCTAGTACCAAACTCCTTTTTGTACAATATCTATCAACAAAAATGATAGAAAAATAATTAACCCTCATCTCTGATCTGTATCCCTTTTAAACATACAGAAATGTATTTTGCTCTGCTCCAGCATTCAACCTATTAATCTACATGCATATATAAATTCTTATTAAAAACTGTCTCCCAAAATAGTTGCAGGCATTCATTTTTTAAGCTGAGAAATACATCTGAGCATTTGAATATACAAAGTAAATATTACTCTAAGCCAAACGTGATGTTTGATGACTATATGGGCAGGAGTATTTAATTTTTAGGCCCAATATGGAAGTGGTTTGCCTCTGACTTCTTCCCAGATATTCCTTTGCTTTTTAACTGTTTAATGGGACAGCAATTAAAAAAATGATAGAAAACTAGGCAGTGAATTCCCTTTGGTCCAAACAGAACCGATCAGATCAATCTCTACCAGAAATCCCAAATATTAGATTCCTTAATAACCTTGGAGATAAGTAAGGATTGAAGGAAAAGTGTTCTTATTTTAATATACACTAGTCAATATTACACTTTGCTTGGTGACCAAAACATAATTTTGCTTTCCAGGGATAAAATCAACTTACCTTCGCTACTTGGTTTGGTTGGTTTGGTTTATTGGATTTATATGCCGTCCTTCTCCCAAGGGTTCCACCACAAATCCACGAAGCCCTTATCCACGGAGACATAAGCACAAAGACTAATCCGCGCCGTTTGAAGTGCTAAGGAAAAACGCGACCCTACCGCGATGACATAATCGCAGAGGGCAAATCTGCGCCTTCCGAAGCACTCAGCATCCTAACCCTAACCCTAACCCTAACCCTAAA
>NW_028261391.1:20768892-20831392 GCF_051295495.1 Thamnophis sirtalis
ATAAATCTTTACACCCATTTGTATTGTTCATGCATCTTAAATTTCCTTTCCCCAAGCATTTTAATTAATGTAAATGTAGCTTGTGTTTCAACTACTGAAAATTAATTTATTAATATAAACTTAATAGATACACACATTTAGCTGGTCCTTAATATAGGATAACCTTATATTAGAGGGAAGAGAAAATTAAAAAAAAAACTATAAACAGAAAAAAAAATCCCTGTGTAGCTTAGCTTTCTCACCTTATTTCAAATTACCAATTCCAAGTCAATTCCAAGACTTAACTTCAGGGACCAGGCAAATTAATCCTATATTAATTATGAATATTTTCTAAAAATAAGATTTATAACATTTATAAAATGAATTGATTCCCAGATGTCAACCTTTCTCTATCCAAAATGAACCAGCACACAAAAGCACACAAATAGACCCAGACATATTTTCTTCCCTGTTTCTAACAGATAGAGCATACAAATGGAAACACAACAAAAATGGGAGAAGTGAAAGGAGTAGCTGCCCAGGGAAGGGAATAAAAATAATGGAAACAAATACAGGCAATTGGAAGAAGTAACTAGGAAACCTAAAAAAGAGGAAATCACCAGGCAAACAGTCTTTCCTTGGTTTCCAAAATAATTTTCAAAGGCAGGCATGCTTTTCAGCAGCAGTGTCTGCTGCTATGTCAATTAATACCTACTAATTTATTGTAATATTTTTAATTATTCTGAAGGACATTAACATACTTGTAGGAGAAGAGCAGGCACAGGTAGAAGGTGGAGTAAAATATGTCATCAGTTTAGAGTCATAGTGTTGTCACAAGAGACCAAAGTCTAGTCCCCTGTGAATTCTACTGACTCTTATTTAGCAGCAATTTAGCACTGACTTTTAGTTGGCTATTATATAGGTAGCAACAATAAATGTTGAACCCTGCAAATGCTCCTAGTTATTTGTGTCTGACAAGATTCATCCCATGCACTTGCATTTATTCATAGAATAGAAACTTGTCTTCCTTTTGGATATCTAAAAAATAAACTAAAGGACTTGGAATCCTAGCAATAGCACTGTCCCTTAGTGTGCTAGTAACCTCTGTATGAACAAAGTGAAGCTTATTTCCATCTTGTATACTGTGTAGTTTGTCATTGTATTACTGCATGTATCTTTGCAAAAAGAAACATTTCCATTCCATTGAGAAGTGCAATTATGCATGGATTGAATTTCATTTTAGTAACTATTTTTGTTTCCACCTCTTTAAAGTTCAGAAAGCAAGAATTTATTGATAAACTGCATGGCAGAATAGGGGGCTGGGGGTTGAGGTTGAATGGTTTATCATTCCACATAATGGATTTCTCTCAATTTAGACAGGCTTGAGGCAAAAGGTTGAGCTTTGAAGGAGACTAGGAAATAATCTGATGAAATGTCTTCTAATACTCATTCCTAATCATTACTTATAGTAATGATTTCAAATATACAGAATTCTAACTAATATTGTACGAATGTAAAATTATTCTTTCAGTATTTTTTAATAATTGTTCTGTTATTCTACATCAAGGTTTGTAAACATGTTGAAAGCACAACTTCCTCAGCATTTGGTGGGATTTCAAGCAGAACAATGATCTCAGGACTCCAGAAAATATCCTGATTTAATATCTGGTAATAAGCTTTTATATTATTTATTTCAAAAATGAAGAGAGGTTAAAAAGGGGTAAAACAGATTTTTATATATATGTAGCAATTTTAAATTTTAATTAGACATATAATCTAAAATTGTTGTCTTTGAAATCTATTTATTCAAGAGAAAATTAGAAACATATATTCAAAATTCAAAGACTTATTTTTGCATGTATATGCTGTTCCAATATGGATCTATGCAGTACACATGTGAAAGGAACTTCATTTGAATTAAACTGTATTTTAATTTTAAAAGATCTGCATTGTCCTAATTTACAATAACTTAAGGTACATGGCAGTTCACTGAGAATTCTAGAAATTAGATTGGCTTATATGACCTTTTCATTTTACATTCTGATCATTATATGATACCAGAAAACTAAAATTCATAGATGGAGGTTGGTACAAAAGTCCATATAGGCAGGATGGAAAAGAGAGGTGAGGAAAAAAAAAGACTGCTATAAAATATAAGTCTTTGTCAGTGAGCTGACACAAAATAATGTTTTCACTAATCTCATTTCCTGTCTATTTTTCTCTTTGCTTTTAAAACTTATCTTCACTAAAATAATATAGATATTTCTCCCAGGGGGTTTCCCTTCCCTTTTTTTACCTCTTAAATGCATTGTTTATAACATAGTTATTTCAAAAACAGACATAAACAAAGCAGAATGAAAAAGCTAATAAAAAAGGAAGCTAAGGTAAGTTATCAAAAAGAACAATGATGAGAAGGAAATGTATAGGGGACAATCCAAACATGGTGCATATGTTTTGCATGAGTAGAGTTACATTCAGTTATTGCTTGTTATGATATATTATAGTTATGATGGAAGACATGGGTATAAGTGGAAAAGATTTTGGCCTAAATCTTGGAAGAGTACCATCCACCAGGATAAAATGTGTTATTAAAAATGGCATAGAAATAGTTTGGGAACACGTTGAGAATCTACCTGATTTGCCCATTCATAACCAAAACATTGACTGAAACCCATGTTTTTAGAGATGCGGTTTGTGACATTTAGATTTTAGAAAAAGAAATGCAGATCAAAATGATAAGGTAAGGGAGCGTGCAGACTTAAATGTTCACAATATGCCATAAAATACTTGCGAAACACCAATAGTGCAATATAGGCCTCATTCTTACCACTTATTGCGGGGGGGACCCTTTAAATTCAGTCAGTCACAATAAATCTCCAAGTACCATAAAAATAGCTGCATGAGATGTAAAACAGCCTTTTAAATTGGTCTGTCACAGAGTAAAGTTGTTAAAAGAACTCAAACATCCATCTCTGAGCCCCTGTAGCAGCAGGCCTCCATCATTATCATAATCCAGACTAAAAGAACAATTGTTCAGTTGCCTTTTCTATTCTACAAACAACATACATTCTAGTTGCAGCAAGGAACATGTCTTCTGCGGCAGCCTTAAATACTCAGGACTTCTGCATTCCCCACTTAGGCACAGCAGAGACTAAGTTGTTTGTATTTTGCTAAGATATAATTATGTAAAGCTTTAGACTTCATCAAGAATTTTCCTGAAACTGATTTCTAAGTTTCCACTATTCCTCATGTTGGGAGAAAAATCCATCTGATTCAGTTCCAAGCTGGGAGAAAGATACTGGAAACATGGAGGCTGATTGGAAAGAAAAGTTTATTGATGAAGCGGAACCATGGGTGATTCTGGGCAGCTGACCAAATGGAGTTGAGAGTAGGTGGGTTTTTATATCTTCTTTGGGCTTTATATTTGAGCTTCCTGTTCCTGTGCAAAAACATGTTCTTTAATATTCTATTGGCTCTTGTCAGATTCCTATGGGGCCATTTAGGGGTCATGTAGGGGTCATAGTTGGCTCTATTGGCTTTGGTCGCATTGACCGATGATCTCTGGAGGGCCAGAGATGGAGGCTATGCGTCCATCCTGGTTCTCCTTGACCTCTCAGCGGCTTTCGATACCATCGACCATGGTATCCTTCTACGACGACTGCGGGAGGTGGGAGTGGGAGGCACTGTTCTGCAGTGGTTCTCCTCCTACCTCTCGGACAGGTCGCAGTCGGTGTTGGTCGGGGGGCAGAGATCGTCCCTGAGGCCCCTAACATGTGGGGTGCCCCAGGGTTCGGTCTTATCCCCCCTACTATTTAACATATACATGAAACCGCTGGGCGAGATCATTCGGAGGCACGGGATAAAATACCACCAATATGCGGACGATACGCAGCTGTATCTGTCCGCCCCGTGCCAACTCAATGAAGCGGTGGACGTGATGAACCAGGGTCTAGAAGCCGTTAAGAACTGGATGAGCGCTAACAAACTGGTACTCAACCCGGACAAGACCGAGTGGCTGTTGTGCTTCCCTCCCAATAATTTGGCTAATGTACCAACGCTTAGGCTGGGGGGTCAAATTTTATACCCCTCAGATAGGGTCCGCAACTTAGGAGTCCTCCTGGACCCACAGCTGACTTTTGACCACCAGCTGTCAGCTGTGACCAGGGGGGCATTTGCCCAGGTTCGCCTGGTCCGCCAGTTGCGGCCCTACCTAGATCGGGAGGCTCTCACAACAGTCACTCGAGCCCTTGTGATCTCTAGGCTGGAATACTGCAATGGGCTCTACATGGGGTTGCCCTTGAAGTACATCCGGCGACTACAGCTAGTCCAGAATGCAGCCGCGCGAGTGATAGTGGGCGCACCGCGGTTCGCCCACGTTACACCCGTCCTCCGCGAGCTGCACTGGCTACCTGTTGGTCTCCGGGTGCGCTTCAGGGTACTGATGACCACCTTTAAAGCACTCCATGGTAGTGGATCTGGGTACTTGAGAGACCGCCTTCTGCCGATCACCTCCCTACGACCAATTAGATCGCACAGACTGGGCCTCCTCCGAATCCCATCTGCCAGTCAATGCCGACTGGCGACCACACGGAGGAGAGCCTTTTCTGTTGCAGCTCCGACCCTGTGGAACGATCTCCCCGTTGAGATCCGTACCCTCACCACCATCCAGACCTTCCGCGCAGCCCTCAAGATCTGGCTCTCCCAGCAGGCCTGGGGATAGGTTTCCAATTCACCCGCCCGAGTGTTTGATTGCTGAACGAAAGTTGTGTTTTTACTATTTTTCTTTGTTCACATTTTGTTTTGTTTTTTTGACACTGCACCCCCCTCCCTTGTGGTTGTAAGCCGCCCTGAGTCCCCTCAGGGAAAAGGGCGGCCTATAAATCCCAATAAATTCAAATTCAAATTCAAATTCTATAGGCAAAAGAGATAATGCAAATCCTAGGTACTTGTCTGAGCTAATCTGGTCAACCTCTGGCTTATTGTTTATCTGAGCTCCCACATTTCTGTGACTTTAAAGTTTGGACTGCAATGAAGGGACTTGTGTTCTGAAAGGATGCTAGGCAATTCATATTGTGGCTAATGGCTTTTGTCCTGTGTTGGATCTTGGGCTACTTTCTAATCCTACAATTCTGCCAATTCTGCCAATTTTGAAATATCCTGTCTTGAATGGATTACCAAATCTGCATTTCTAAAGACTGGCCTCCTCAGTTTCTGCTTGGGAGCAGGGAGACTGGGGCTGGTTTAAGATAGTGTTTCTCCATTTCTCCCCTGGGAGATATATAATATCTTGCCTTTTTAATATTCCTCAAAATATTTCATTCTTCTAGAAGGGGAGGCTTCCCACACTCACTATTCTCAGAGCCTGTGAAACTACTTCTTGGTAAGAGTTCTTTCTGTGTAGTTCTTAAATATTCAGAGAAACAAACAGGACTTCTAACTCTATCTTCTTGGAATACTCCAAAATTAGCAGGTAAAAATATTAAATTAGGACAAATGTATCCATGTATCCAGGAAAATGTGTTGCTAATGTCACTCAGTTTAAAAATAAAATTAAACACAAAAATGGGACAGCATGAATTTAGTACTAGCAAAATTGGAAATCCAACAATTGCATTTGAGAGCTCACCAGGTCTGCTATTTCAAATGGTTTGTCTGCTTTTAAATTTCATCACTATAAGCAAAGCTTATATAGTCACAAGTACAAAAGCTTTTTCCTAGTTACATTGCTTTGCAACCAGTTTGTTCATATCCAGTGGCTTTCTGGTAATAAAATCTTCACCTTCCCTCTGAAAATGCCAGCACAGCCGCTGGCAAAACATCAGGAAATCTGTTGTTTAGACCACAGTTACTGAACCTTGAAGCCCAACATTGCCCAACAATTTTAGGTTATATTCACAAAGTAGCATTTCCTAGATAAACAAATATCCCATATAAGGGGATGCTTCTGATTCGTAAAATACAACAGTAATTATCACTGAGAAAATTTATTCTAGTCTTTATGGGAACTAAGGGATATCACTAGCAATTTGACAAGCAAGTGGCTTGCTATGGTCTGTCTTGAACTTAGTTTTTCCTTAGCTAAATGCAAGCTTCCTGAGGTAAGAAATAAAAGCATGTATTTTACCATGCAAAGATCAGTCATCAGTTACCTTGTCAAGCTCATGTATATTTCTGATTCATTTTGGTGAAATACAGTAAGAAAACTTGTTATGTGACTGTGTCCCTAGTTTGATTCTCTACAGTACAATGTCCTACACTTAAAAAGAAAGATATAAGAACTTTCACATTCATCTAAATTTGAACACTGAAATCATACAAAATTAAGTTGGCCTTGGTTTCATTACACATTCAGACCAAGTTTGTAAAAAGGTTTTCTCTGATTCATGAATCTTTCAGTCAAACCTGTTATGTTCTCTGCTTTTGCATTGCAGTCATGCAAAATGCATTACTTTCTAAAGATTCTTGACATAAAAGTAGGTAACAGTAGATAATTTTACACTTTTTGGATTTCAGAATTGTAGGTAAGGATAATAACTGAAATTCAAAGCAGAACCCACAAGGCTTTGACTTAAAATATTCTCCGACCTCAATATATATTGGCATATTTAAAATTTTGATAAATTGAAATTATATGCACGTCTAATGATTTCTATAGTCTCTCTTTAACTGCCTAGTAATGTATACCAAGGTCAATAACACCATAGCCTTACAGAAGTCAAGAAAGGTGAAATATCTATATGAGACACTAGCTGGAACAAATACAATGTCTATCGAAAGAAAATAATATAAATGCAACATGTGTTTCTTAAGTATGAATTTTTAATTTAAATATGCCTGCAGTTAAATAAAGGCAATTTTGGAATCTAACACTTAAAATTATCGGTAAAAAAAGATTAAACAGAGGCATGTTTAGCAGATCTATCAACAAGAATCAAGCAGAAAAGAGTAACTAAAAAGGACAAACCTAGATTTGAACAAGAGAGAGCAAAATGAAACTCTGACAAGTTGCTCAATCCAGTTATTTGTTGTCTGTATTAAACCTAAACCTTGCCAATAAATCCCTGTATTGCCTTCATGCTTTAATGGCTTAATAGCCTAATGTAGGAATGAAATGGAGTTCTTTATCTTTGTACTCACTTTTGTTAAACTAATGGACATGGGGAAAGCTGCTGATCTAGTCTGCTTTTTCCTTCTATTCAATCATGTCCGGTTCTTCGAGATTGCCTGGGCAAGTTCCTGCAGTTTACTTGCAAGGTTTTTCCAGAATGGTTTGCCATTACTTTCTTCCTAGGGCTGGTGAAAGCAACTACAGATAAATTTCTTAATTATTTTTCTAGACTGCAATTGTTTGGGGGGGAAAAAACCTCCATGAAATTTCTCAGCGTTGTTGTCTGACCTATGAGGTGGAAGCTGACAGTTGTTGTTCAATCATTAAATCAAGTCCAACTCTTTGTGACCCCATAGGCCATGGCTTGCTAGGCTCCCCTGTCCTCTACTGTCTCCTGGAGTTTGCAAAAATTAATGTTCATTGTGTCGATGACCCTATCTAACTATCTCATCCTTTCCTCTCCCCTTTTCTTTTGTCTTGAATCTTTCCTAACATTGGTAATGTTTGGTAATTAGCATTATTTGGTAAAGTTTGGTAATTAGCATTACCAAAACTTTTGAGCAAACAACTGGTTTGCTATTGTCTATTTTGAACTTAATTGTTCCTTAGTTAAAGTATGAATTCATGAGGTAAGAAGTGGAGTGGGAGGGGGCATCTTCAATATCATCTGGAAGAATAGAGTACAATAGAAATATAGGTCAGCATTATGTTTTGTCTATTATGTACATTTCTGTGATAATATAATGTGTCACTAAATTTTCATTGCTTCAAATTCAAGATGTGTTCAAACCAGTTTTCTACTTTAGAGAAAAAAATCAGTGAGAGTATTTGTTCTTTCATCAAAGATGGATAGATGATATATAGTATCACTGTTCTCATATGCCATTTACTAGTGACAAAGATTGATAAATTACTGTATTTTGATGGTTTAAATGGTTCTTTCAGTGAATAAAAACCTGATTTGTCTTCAGCTTATCTAGAGGTTTGCTAATCCCAGGATTGTTTGTCATGCAAAATAATGTCAAACATTAACCTGGGAATTAAGCTCATTTAAGAGTTTCCTTCAATTTCCATTTAATTTTCATCCTGTATTATCTCTATGAATAATATTGATATTTTAGGGGATCTCCTCCTTCCAAAATAAAGGTAAACAGTTCTGTAAATAATTGTGCAAACTGGCTTTTCTTTTCTTGAGGGAAGAAAAATATTTTCTGTGAAGTTTTGATTCAGTTCTCGGTTTTACCAACATGTCATGTTTGATTCAAAAACTTTTTTTCTCTTAACTAAAGCCTAGTCAGAAAATCTATTTACATGCTTTTTCCCTCAGTGATGACTAGATATTAAAGTAAATATATGTAGTTCCCCAATTCCATTTTAGAATATGATTCATCTGACAGATTTATTTTAGCTTCTTTTGTACATGTTTTCATGTTGCATGCATGTATAAATGGCTATTCAGCCATGCAATTGTGATTGCCACTTTGCCTGCTTTGATTCCTTGCTGTGTGTGCTGCTGACATCAGGTTTAATTCCATTCTTCTCCAAGTCCATTTTACATCAATTAACTCTTGAACTCAACTGTAATCTTTTGCATACAAAAGAAAGGTTCATGTCATTGCATTTTTTACTATCACTGAATGGACATTACCACTTGATTGAATATTTAGATATTTGATAAGTTTGATTGGACAATCCTTTAGTATCCAAATTTCTCAACCAAATAGAATCTAAATTATCTTAGAGACTAAGAAGGCTGATCTTTATGGAAATAGACAGAAAAAGAAATGAAAGACGTTTTAAATCCACAATAGAAAGAAAATATTCAGAGGTGGCTTAAACAATACTGTCCCTATTCCACTGAACCTAAAGAATGAGGAGGAGATACAGCATAATGTGACTTGCAAGATTGATGTCAGCCCAACTAACTAAATCAAACCAAGAAATCAACTCCACAGGAAAGCTAAAACTGTTTTTATTGAGACTGGGTATAATAATGAAACCCTCGTGTGAATTAAGGAGACATCTGTCTGAGTCACTTGGTATACCTTCCTGTTTTGGACTTCCCCACCCCTTGCTTCTTTAGTTATGGGTCTAGCCTAGCTCTGTCAAGGTCATCTTCATTACTCTCTACAATATGAGCTTAATTAAAGTGTCATCTGTGCTTCTTCAACAACTAGTGCTATCATATATCAATGCAATAAAAAAACAAATAATTCCTGAATGAAGCATGGGTAAACAACATTATTAATTTTTGGCTCCCATCTAGTGGTCATTCAGATTTTTGAAAATCTAATTCACTCCTAGAGTATGTTATTTGTTTAGATGATAGATAGACAGATAGATACAGACGTGGGTCACACCAGTTCGGTAGAACCAGTTCGTCAAATCTACTGAACCAGTTAGAAGAGGTTCCACCAGTGGACCCGGAAAGCAGGCCCCACCCACAGAAGAGGTTCCAAAAAATTTTGAAACCCACCACTCACACACACACACACACACACACACAGAGTCACAGAGTCACACAGAGAGAGAAAGAGAAAGAGAAAGAAAGGAAGAAAGAAAAAAGAAAGAAAGAAAACACATGGCTGGCAAGCTACTCCCACAAAGGAGGCCACACCCACAGAGTAGGTTCGAAAATTTTTTGAAACCCACCACTGGATAGATAGATGATAGATGATAGATGATAGATGATAGATGATAGATGATAGATGATAGATGATAGATGATAGATGATAGATGATAGATGATAGATGATAGATGATAGATGATAGATGATAGATGATAGATGATAGATGATAGATGATAGATGATAGATGATAGATGATAGATGATAGATGATAGATGATAGATGATAGATAGATAGATAGATAGATAGATAGATAGATAGATAGATAGATAGATAGATAGATAGATAGATAGATTCTGAGGAAGAGGCAGAAGCAGAGATATATATCTCAACTCCCAATGAATCTGGATAGTGTATAAGTCAAGCGTTTTAAAAGCAATGATAAATGTACCACAATAAATGAAAATAAAAGAGTAAAAGAACAATAAGAACAACCATAAGAACAGAGCTATGAAACCAAAAGATTTCACTTGTCCTTGACAGACATTTTTCAAAACATCAAGAGAATGGGGACCATCTTATGGGTAAGCTTGCATCAGAGGGAAGGTGCTGCTTTAACATTATTGGCAGGACATCACAGTTCATCTTTTGCTTTGGAGATTAATCATTGACAGCCTAGAGAGGTTAATCCCACTACCCTAATGGGCCAAAACCTTTCAAAGTTTATTATCTTATGTGATATCTGTTAAAATGTCTTCTTTGATCTAATTTCAGGGGGGGGGGAAGAGGAGAGAAAGCTAAATACACCGGTCCGACTTCCTGAAGTAAAGGTAGAAGATACATTTAATAAATATAATAAATTATTCATATTTTTTTTAATTATAGGTGGAAAAACATTTAGGTTGAATAATATACCATAATATGCCAGATGAACAATGTGAAATGCCCTTTTCCTGAAAAAAGAAAGCTATGATATTTGGAATGTAATTGTCAAGTGCCAGGGAAATCAGGAAATTCAGGCAGTTCAAATGAGTATAAAGATTTATTACAAGCTTAAGCTCTCTACAAGAATCTGAGCTACTAATGGTCAAGGGAAATTTTTGGGAGTTAAAAATAGAAAGGAATTCTAGGTGGGCTGGAGTTAGATGTCTTGTGGGCATGAAGGGACTCAATACTGATGACATGTTTGATCCCTCCTTCGGGCTCAGCCTGATCATCTCCTACAGCAGGGGTCCCCAAAGATGGCAACTTTAAGACTTGTGCACTTCCACAAGTCTTAAAGTTGCCAAGTTTGAAGGCCTCTGTCCTACAGTAATAACAGTTATTTTCTTAGTCTGCTATTTCAGCACTAATTACCGTATTTTTCGAAGTATAAGACACAACCTTTTCCCTCAAAAAAGAGACTGAAAATCTGGGTGTGTCTTATACACTAAATACAACATTTTTGCCTCCCGAAACCCCACCCCCTTCACCAAAATGGCCATGCATAGCTTTTAGAAGGCTCTCAGAGAGCTTCTGGGGGCTGAGGAGGGCAGAAATGAGCAAAAAACATGCCATGTTTGGTTAATTTCTCCCCCCCCAGCCCCCAGGAGCACCCTATAAGTCTCCTAAAGCCTATCCATGCCCTTTTTTAGAGGAAAAAACTGGCCAGTTTTTGCAAAGAAAGGGCCACTTTTGGCTCATTTTTGCCCCCCCCCTCCCAGGAACACTCTACAAGCCTGCTAAAGGCTATTTATGCCTCCTTTTAAAAAAACGGACCCATTTTTGTGAAAAGTGGGCCATTTTTGGGAGGTTTGTAAAGTGCAAAAACTTTTTTTTTTAATTTGCCGCTTGAAAACCTTGGTGCGTCTTATACTCCGGTGCATCTTATATGCTGTAAAATATGGTAGGTACATAGGATTTTCTAGAATTTTTGCCTTTTATGTATACCAATAAAATGATTCCATAATGATAGCTGAATGTATGTGTATATAAGAGAGAAAAAGAGATGTGTGAAAGAAAAAATGTCAGTTTTTAAGTATTATGCTACTAGTCAACAAATTTATCATTTTATGCAGCTTTTACTCAAGAGATACTGGAATATATTCTTAAAATGTGCATTGTAAAAGAAAGTACTTTTTAAAAATAACTGTAATGATGCATTATATATCTACATTCATAATTATGTAAAGACATTTTGGTATGAGAAGACATTTTAGGAGGCTAAGTAACTCTCCATACAAATTGTTAATGGATTTCATTTTGTACATTATTTGTGAATTTTCCTCATATTAATAATTGTTGCATAAGAACTTCTTCCTTTGCTGACATCTGAAAACTATGTTCAGCCAATTCTAGTCACAGATCTTTCTTAATTAAATTAAATTAAATTAAATTAAATTAAATTAATTAAATTTTGAGACTCAGGGTGGCTTACAGTAAAGGGGGGGATATAAAATAAAAATAAAAACAATAGTTTAAAATTGCACAACAGTCACAAACCTGAAGTGGGGCTGGACAACTCAACAGCCCCAGGCCTGCCAGAACAGCCAGGTCTTAGTCGCTTTGTGGCAGGCCGGAAGGGTAGTAAGGATCCGGATCTCAATGGGGAGCTTGTTCCAGAGGGCCGGAGCTGCAACAGAGAAGGACCTCCCCCGGGGTGTCACCAGCCAACATTGGCTGGCAGATGGGATCCGGAGAAGGCCTAGTCTGTGCGATCTAATCGGTCTGAGGGAGGTAATTGGCAGGAGGCGGTCTCTCAGGTAGCCAGGTCCAAATTTAATTAATTAAAGGTTTGAAAACAAAGATCAACTTAAAGTTCCATTGAGACTGGTACAATATAGATTGAGCTGTACTTACAGGTTCCACAATTAGCAGTTAATTACATCTGTTAATCAGACATTATAAATTCTTCATATTCTCTGAATTTTATATGAAAAGATAGACTTAAGTACCCAAAATAAATGCTGACTCTTCTTCTGTTATGCAATTGCAGAGATGATTGTATATTTTTCTTGGCACTTATATCATCTCTATTTCAGTTCTGTCAACATGTGCTAGTAAATCAAGTCATTACTGAGAATCCTGGTGTTATCTTGACATGCTGATGACTATCTAGAAGTCCTTCATTTCATGTTTCATGATTTCTGACAACAATAGCACAATTCCTCTATTCATTTTCCAGATCAGTTCTCAATGTTCTTATTCAGAAATAAATCCCTTCAGTGGGATGTACTTTCTTGTAAATATGCTTAGAATCGCAGTCTCAGACCTCAATTATTTTCCATCTATTTATCAGATGTATTTCTATACCATTTCCCACACAATCCCCTCTTGAAGCAATTTGCAATAAGAATGATGAAATACAATAATACAAAACAATAAATGTAAACAACATGAAGAACATGTTCATTAAAAAGGAGAGAAAGAGTCAAACTA
Source organism: Thamnophis sirtalis (assembly GCF_051295495.1). Taxonomy (NCBI): domain Eukaryota; kingdom Metazoa; phylum Chordata; class Lepidosauria; order Squamata; family Natricidae; genus Thamnophis; species Thamnophis sirtalis. Next base: position 20,781,963 of record NW_028261391.1, read on the forward strand.
AAATAAAAAATAATTATTTGTTTAATATTTAAATGGTGGCATAGTGGTTAAAATGCAGCATTGCAGGCAAACTCTGCCCACAGCCTGGAGTTTGATCCTGATGGGCTCAAGGTTGACTCAACGTTCTATCCTTCACTGGTTGGTAACATGAGAACCCAGATTGTTGGGGACATTTTAAACTGCCCAGACTGCTGTAAAAAACTTTGTCTGGCACCTATGTTTTGGAATTTCTTTCCCCAGAGATCAGTTTAGCTTTAATTCTACTGCAATTTCATAAAGCCTTAAAGACTTTTGTTACTGAGGCTGAAGAAGATCCAGACGTGTTACCTAGCTCATGCAATGGTTGTGTTTAACTTGGTGGTGGTGATTTCTTTTTTTTTTAATCATGGTATTTGTATTTGTATTTGTATTTGTATTTGTATTTGTATTTGTGTTTATTTGTATGCCACCCTTTTCCCTGGGGAGACTCAGGGCGGCTCACAATCCAAAGGAGGGGGGAAAACAGACTTTTACATATAAGACAGTACATGATTAAAACGCAACATTCATACCATTCGGGCGGGTTACAATCTTTAGCCCCAGGCCTGACGGGATAGCCAGATTCTAAGGGCTGTGCGGAAGGTCTGGAGGGTGGTGAGGGTACGAAGCTCCATGGGGAGATCGTTCCATTGGGTCAGGGCTACCACCGAGAAGGCTCTCCTCCGCGTGCTGATAACCATGTTATGGTGCTGATAACATGTCTGTTGCCTTTTATTTTTATGTTTTTTCTATTGTTGTTAGTCTCCAAAAGCCACAAATTTCCTCAACCTTGCTGAGGAAAAGCACAATTCTTTTTCACTGGGAGGACATGATGATTGCAGAATACCCTGCACCCACTCAACAAAAATAAATCTTCCCCCATGAAATTGAATAACCCAGACAGAGACCCTGAGAATTAAAACATTGTAATGTTTATGTTTATCTTCATGGACTGCTAAATCTGTACAAAAATAGACTTCGACTCTTCAATACAAGCATCACTACCATCTGCTGCCAGGAGAAAATCATCAACACACAGTAAAATTGCAGATTTACCCAGGAGCAAAATGGTAGCAGGAAGTACAGATGCAGACAATTTGGGAATCACTGTATAGCTGTGGAAGATTTCGGTCCATGAGAGTTGCTGGTAAAAGCCAACAGATATTTGAAATTAGAGGTATAAAGAAAACAGAATATGGATTTACAATTGCAACACAGGAGATTATTTGAAACTGGGTTCAAAATTGTAGTTGGATTGGATGCAATAGGAAAAGTTGCTCAAGTAATGCATTGGCATCCTTCAATCTCAAAAGACCATGGTATCGCACTCCGGAAACTCGTAAAAGCTGCAGTGTCCTCTCCAACATGAGGTCTGGGTAGATTAATATGGAGGCTAGATGTTACCAAGCAGCAGATTCCCCTTCTCCATGTCGCTGAAATAGTCCAATGGAACAGCAGAGCCTATACGATCGCAGGAGTTACCAGAATGTGGTTGTACACAGTCACAAACTGCTTTGAGGATTCTGGCTCTGGATTTTGCCTCTAGTTGACTCCGGAAGCCCTTTCCAGTAGTGGATATAGCCACAGAGTTTCCCTTCTCCTAGAAGATGGTTCTGCCGCTTTATCTGCCGTTGGGGCAAAGAGCCCCTTCCACCTTCAAAACCATTGACCGTCTTCTCTTGTAACCCTTGAAAGGGGCCCTTATGAGGTGCTACCAGCCAGGCCAGTTGTATCAAGTTTTTTTTAAGGAGGTGTTACTCCTCCATCACTCACCTTTTGTCCTGGCTTGTGGCAGGCAGAGCCTGGCTTCCCAAAAGTTGGGCCCAGGATGGTGGTTTTATTCAAGTAATAGCTCTGTAATATCTTAGATCTTGAAACAGAATATTAAACTAGTCCCTCTCCTCTTTCTGGTGTGACTTTTTAATAGCAAGAATAAGACTATTCGATTAAGTGGAATCAGGCACCAAAATATCTTACTATTTTAATTCAGTAATAATGGAATGAGGGCTTTCAATAGCATCTTTAATCAGAACGTACTGAATTCGAAGAAGAAAAGCCATGGCTTCAAACAGTTGGTCATGCTGACTTGACCAAACCACTTTTACATTTTGAGGTAGCCCATAAGACTAATTCTACACAGTCAAGAGCAGAATGTGGTAAATCAGGAGATAAAAACAGGGAAGAAGAATAGATAGAGGTCAGGCAAGAAATGAATTATAGTGTTCTTCTGGGATCGATAAATGCATGCATTTTTCATACCAGAAAACAGTGCATTCAGGTTTACAAAGCAATTGCAAATTGCAAATGGCAAATAAATTTAAGGCACGTTAGTCCCCAAAGGAAAAGCACAAAAAGCTGATTTTACTAGTTAGCAGGGTGGTAACCTAATGAGCAGTGGTACCTACAGTAGCATGTCTTAGCACTGTAGGACGTTGGCATCCACCCCTCTCCTAGAAGAATGAAATATCCTAGGAAATATTGAAAAGGCAAAATATTATATTTCCCTGGATAAGAAATGGAGAAACATGTTTTTAGGCAGGAAACAGACTCCTCTTAATTGTCCCACCTTTTTCAATGGGACATTAGGAGCCCTGAGTTAATCTACTCTACATAACAAAGATAGGATTACAGAAACTCAGCATATGGTATCTGGGAAGAAGCAATGCTCAACCAAACTTGGACTCAAAACACAGCCTAGAGAGTTGCCTCTGCATGGCCCCATGGGAGTCTGACAACCAATCAGAATATATTCTTACACAGGAACAGGAAACAGAGAGGTGGGGACGAACAGAGAGTATAAAGCCAGGAATTTTCAGCATCTCACTCTCTCTTTTCTTCTTCAACCAACATCAGGAAGCATGTGATCACCTTTTTCCCCAGGACCTTAAGCCATGTGGTCCTGTCCACTATTAAACCATATTTCCAAGCAGCCTCATGTTTCCAGTGTCTTTTTCCCCCACTTGGAGCTGAACCCAGAAGGACATTTCTTCCAAAACTACTAAGAGGAATAGTTGGGAGAGAAGAAACAGACAACACATACACTGAAGGAGACCAGTGTCCACCAAAAAGAAATGTTCCTCATTTACTGAAAGAGAAATAGAACACCCGACTCAAGTAACAAAGAGCAAATAGTCTTATTCTACAAGAACAATAATCACAGTGTTGACATATTCCTGAATAATTGTTTCATATGGACTGAGAAATTCTTGCCCTATTTTTTATGCATAAATCAAGAACTTAATCCCAAACATTTGGTGTTAAAAAGAAAATGTGTTAAGGTTTCTAAGCAATAACATTGGGAGAACAAGACATTTCTGATAACATTCCTTCATTGGGCTTAATTGAAATATCCTAAATTATAGTGCAAAACAAAAATTAAGTTAAAAAAGAAAATTTGTTCATGCCTACCTTTTGAGTTCGTGTGTGTGTGTGTGTGTATATATATATATATATATATATATATATATATATATATATATATATATATATATATATATATATATATATATATATATATATATATATATATATATATATATATGTATTTTCACCCATATAACCCGCGGGTTATATGCGTTTTTTACATGCACAGCATGCCCCCGCGGGGTATATAGGTGGGCGGGGTATACAGAAAATATTTTACACAGATTAACTAAAGGGACAGCTTGGAAGTTCGAGGAATTGGGAGGCAGCTTTACCTCGGCTCCCCGTTCTCCATCGGGGGCACGTGCAACCAGACTGGAAAGGGCTGGGGAGACTTGGCTCGGCGGCTCGGGCTGGGGAAGGGTTGGAGGAACGGAGGAGAAGGAAACTGCTGAGATCGGGGGAAGGAACGGAGGAGGAAGCCAGGGCGAGCTGGGGAAGGGGGAAGGAACGGAGGAGAAGGAAACTGCTGAGATCGGGGGAAGGAACTGAGGAGGAAGCCTGGCAAAGAACAAACGGCAGGAAGGGAAATCGTCTTTCGAAGAGAAATGCCGTTTCCAAATAAATGCAGCTTTCCCCGCCTTTCCAGATCTCTGCCTTGATTTGAAACGAACCTTTAAGCTCCATAAACCTCAGAAACGTTTCCTACGATGAAGGAGCCAGATTCTCCATTCCTGCCATTTGTTCTTTGCCAGGGAATTCAATGCTTTGCCTGCAAGGATCGTGGGAGAAAAGGGGGATTTTACGGAGAGAGAAAACCGCCCTGGGACTCCCAAGTCCTAAGAATCCAAACTCCGAGATCAGCTCCGTTCTTCTGGAGGGGAGTGGAAGGAAATATTTTTCCCCAAAGAAGAAAAAATCCATATCCCCAGATATTTGTAAGAGGATTTGAGCGGATTTTCTTGTAAAAGGTTTCGGTGTTATTTAGGAAGGGTGGATGGATGGACGGATAGATGGACAGTATATCAAAGCAAACGGCTCTGGTTCAAGAAGGGCTCTGGTTCATCTCAATGGGCGGAAAGTAAGAGGGAGGGACCCTTCCTCCCTCCCTTCCATCTACTTTATTGAACTCCGTGGGAGGAAAAGCTCTCCTAGCCCCGCTCTGAAGTGAAGGAGTATATTCTTCCACGCTACGGCAGCCCTGAAGGGCCAGGAGATATTTGGGCAGCTCTCGTTTCAGTTCTACGGGCGAGGAGATGGGGGAATCGGGAAGATATTCCCCTTCCTCCAACCCTTCCCCACCTCGCCCAGGCTTTCTCCTCCGTTCCTTCCCCCGATCTCAGCAGTTTCCTTCTCCTCCGTTCCTTCCCCCTTCCCCAGCTCGCCCAGGCTTTCTCCTCCGTTCCTTCCCCCGATCTCAGCAGTTTCCCTTCTCCTCCATTCCTTCCCCCTTCCCCAGCTTGCCCAGGCTTCCTCCTCCGTTCCTTTCCCCGATCTCAGCAGTTTCCTTCTCCTCCGTTCCTTCCCCCTTCCCCAGCTTGCCCAGGCTTCCTCCTCCGTTCCTTCCCCCGATCTCAGCAGTTTCCTTCTCCTCCGTTCCTTCCCCCTTCCCCAGCTCGCCCAGGCTTTCTCCTCCGTTCCTTCCCCCGATCTCAGCAGTTTCCCTTCTCCCTTACTCGTCGCGGGTTATATAAGTGGGCAGGGTATACGGAAATATTTTACGCGGTCTTGAAAACCTGCGGGTTATTCGCGTGGGCGGGTTATATGGGTGAAAATATGGTGTGTATATGTATGTATGTATGTATGTATGTATGTATGTATGTATGTATGTATATATATATATACACACATACATACATACATACATACATAATACATATATATCCCTAAATTTTGCCTGACACCTTGCGCTCAGAGATACTGCCTTATGCAGTCACTACACATGAGTAGAAATATCATTGTATATGATCTATTAAGGTTTACAAGGATCAGTGCACACATAAGTGTCTTCATGCTTGGACTGAATCTTGCCTGAAAACATGCTGAAATATTGTTTCTCAATGTCACAAGTGTAAAATGAGTGACACATTAGGAAATGGATTTTGGTTTAGCAGGTTGGCTGGTAGTCCTGAATCAACAGTACTGTATACAAGATAAAAATATATACAGTTCTAAATGAAGCAAAAAAACATGAAGCTGCTGACTAGTCTTTCAGAGATCAGACACTTTTTGATCTCACAGATATTTTTGTTAATGTCCTCAATAAAAGGATATTATATGTGTGTAAGTCTATGCTTAATGACATTGTTTAACAACTCTGCAAATATAGTATAATACTTAGAATACTGTTTCAATTTAATACGAACACACACACATACACACACATTTGAGTTTCATGCAACTTCAAATTGTTGCAAAGAACACAAAACTTAATTCTTTGGAGAAAACACATATTAATTTTACCAGGTCTTCCCTCTATAAAAATGACTTACAACCATATAAAGTCCTGGAAAAAGGGAAAGCAAAGAAACGGTGGCAAGAAACTACTGTAACTCACCTCTTCCCTTTGCATCACCACTGGTAATTTTAATGTAAAGTGGACATAATGTAATGCCACATGTCATTTTTATGTAGGCGAACAGTCATTATTGCAAAAGAAACCATTTGATTTTCCTCATAAGGTCTTTTTTTCCCTGTTATTGTACCCAATTGACAATAAAGATGCATTGGGTTAAATGTTAACTGAGATGGGCAGTTAAAGCAATGTTCTAATGCAGTATTAGCAAAATTCACTTGTTAATGATCAAGAAGAAATCTCAAGTAGGTTTTTTTTTTTTTTTGAGGAGACCCAGGGCTCTTCTGCACAACCCACTAATCATAGGAGATGCTTCATCAACCTTATTTAGAGCATATACTGTAAGTGGATAAAATTACTTTCAAGACACTTCAGATCTACCACAGAAGCAGGCTGTTATGCAGAGATAATGTTAGGGGTGGGAATCTGCCCAGCTTCTATTGGAAGACTGATGATGTAGGATGATGCAGCTCCTCAATTCCTACTCCAGGTAAAACTGCCTAGGCCAGCCCAAGCAAAGCAGGAAGAGCAGCACTTGATACCAACGTTGCATAGATGCATTTTTGACTCATGTCCACAGATTTCCAGAATGGCATACTCACTGATGGATTAGATAATGCAGAGGAAGTAGCTTTAACTATAGGGAAGAAAGGAGGGTTCTGTTGCTGTCCATTCTTTGATTCCCTAGGCAAATCAGTTAAGTTACAGCAATAGACTTGTGGATCTTTTGTTGCTAAAAGTGACACCTAAGATGGGCTCCCAACCTTGCTTTGTTCCTCCTTCTTTTTTTCTCATACAAGTAGGGATTTGTAAATTCAGCCAACATATTTTCTCTTCTACAGCACTCTTGTCATGTGGGATTGCTCCTTGGCTGTCCCAAGGTGATTTTTCAAGAGGCAACTGGACTTTCTGGTTTTTCTTAAAGATGTTTTGCTTCTCATCCAAGAAACTTGATGGATGGTGGAGAATGGAAGGATTTGTACACCCTGCAGACAGCTGCACTTTTGTATTCTTTTAGTCATTAAGGTCAGCTGGATATTTATCTGTGTTTTCAGGGATCGCCTGAGTGGTGCTAATTGGTGTGGAACCTTCTTGGAGCTCTTGTGTTGTAAACTGAAGATAGATGATGTCTGTCAGCCTCTGCTTCGCTACTTGCTTTCGGCTGTCATTGAAACGGGGAGGGGGAGGCATGGTATTTGGGAGGGGAAGTTTTAAGTACAGGAGTGATTGTAAAAAGGGAGTTTTGTATTCACCATCTACTGCGCATGCTGCAGATAGTGGATTTACCCGCCAAGGCCAACTGTCCGGCATACCAACCTGATGATGCTTTTCGAAGATGGAACCCACATGACACCTGAGGGTTGTGTAGATTGGACTATGGGATGGGGCTACCAGGGGGAGGGAGTTGGGTCACGTATCTATGATTACGCACGCTTTTGCCTCAGATCTTGCTTTGCTTAGCTGCTATCTACTAATAACCAGTAAAAGTACTCTTAATTCTGCAAAATGGAGTTGAGTGGTTTCTTTCTTGGTTACTGAGGGAGGCTGCCCTGACAATGTCTTTGGTTGGAAACATATGTGAGGAAAGCTTATGACTGACTGCCAATTTAAACTAAAACAATTTAAAATCTCAAGACTTGCGATATAGCGAGACTAGTGATCATGGTGAATGGAGTTGATGAGCAGGTCAAAGAAAGAAGTACCAGTGAGTGGACTAGATATTCAGAATCTCTATGGATAAGGAGAAGATGGCATATGGCTGCTCCTCAAGAGGACACTGCAAGACAGCAGGCCCCCATGGGTTTGAGTGCCAGGAGATAATGGAATCAACACCATGATCACAACTGTGAAATAATTACATAAAATTAACAGCTTTTTCTAGGAACCAAATTGTTTGCCTTCAACTGTTAAACAGCATTTTTTTGGAGCAACCAAATTGTTGTTTTAAGTCAGAACAGAGATTTGTGTCAGGCACAAGCAACCAGAACTGTGAATAGGCCCAGGTAGATATTTGATTGCTGATCACTTGTATTACAAGAATCTCACCAGACTGTCTGATTGCCTTCTTTTTGGAAGGATCAAATATATACCTAAGGATTTTACCTCCAAAGTTTCCTTCCTTGAACCAACTCCGAGCTAGAATAGCTCTTTATTTCCCCTAAAGGGATCCGTCTCCTTCAGCCAGTGAACTCAGTATAGTATGTGATCCTGTGATTTCAAAAGTGAAACACGAGAGGGGATTAAAGATTCCAGGCAGAAATGCAAAAGAAAAAAAAAGAAAGAAAAGTGTAAATCTACATTTGGCTTTTGATTAGTAGGAAGATTTACAAAATGACACAAAATATTATAACATTAAAAGGACTCTTAGATTTTTGAAGAATTGGGTCAGAAATTAGTACTTATAATATCAGCCTTATCTTACTTTTTTCTTTGTACTTTTTTCTTTCTATTTCTCTGAGTTTAGTGTGTATTTTCTTTTACTACTACTACTATTTTTTAAAAATCTTCAATATAATTATTTTTAAAAAACTATCATCCAACACACAGCCATTCAATATTCTTTCATCTTTTTTGCATATGAAAATTTTCATCTCTTTTTTGTTTGTTTGTTTTGGGTCACTGATGCTCACTGGAATAATATATAAAAACCAAAAAGAAAGGTAATATTACATGGAAAGATTTTAGGTTTCATCTATTTGTATATACTACTCAGTTAAGTTTTCCTGGAACGTAATTCTCCATGAGAATTATAATCACAAAATAAGACCGAGTTAAAAATATTTCCAGTAGCTTATAATGCAACTCATTTTAAGTTTTTCGTGAATGAATAGTTAGCAATCTACCTACCCTATCAATTTAGGTGCATATTTTGAATTCATTTTAGCATTTAATACATACATACATACATACATACATACTGGCATGTTATCAGAAAGCATGTTTTCTTTTTTTTTCTTTGCCATTGCAAAGAAAACACATATATTACAAACTAGCTGGGTTTTATATATTGTGTAAGATACATCCATGGGACTTATGTACACAAGTGAGAATTAAATATATGACCATTGAACTCAATATATTAACTGTAGTTATGACATATTTTAGATGAACTACTGCTTATTAGCTATACAGGATTTTCTTATTCTACAAACAGTTGATCAGCAGGATTTGGGCTTTAAAAAGGCTGTGCATGCACTTTGTTGGATTTTAACCACATACTGTATATATTCAAAAGCAGGACCAAGTAGGTTGTGAATTTCTGAACTGGTCAGCGTTTGCTTTTTCAGAGCTTCTTAATGAAGATAGGATCACTAAAGCTTCGTATAGAATGTAGCACTTAACTAGGGCACCTTAAAGTCTGTGAAAATCCATATAAAACTATATTACATAATTTTTCTGGATATTAACGTTATTTTCTTAGTACCTGCAATATTGACAAATCCCGTTTGAAACTGGTTCACCATGTCTATTTGAGAGGGAAGTTAATTTTCTCAAACTCTCAAATTGGAGGCAGCCAAGAAGACAAAAGTTTCCCCTTGCTTTTGATTGTTTAACTGCCTTTTCTGTGCAGAAAATTAAATGTTATGAAGCTTATTTTAATAGACTGAATGGTTTGTATGGAAACAAATCAATAGCATCTTTTTTTGGTGTGTTCAATAAATTAAATATAAATGCCCCAACCAATTTAAATATGACACAAATTAGATAATACAAAAAATATTTTCCCCTTAAAATATAAGCTCAAAGAATGAGGACTAGGTTTTGCATCTGTCACATAATTTTATTGCTTTGTTGTTATGACTGTGGGCTGTCAACCATTAATTCAAATAGTTTGGAGGGTGAAGGCTTTAGAGTTTTCCCCGATCTTGGATTGAATTCTTTCACCCTGAACAACTATTGTTAGTTGTTTTCTATTTAAATAGCAAATTCTATTTAGAAAGCTGCCTGTAAATTATACTAATCTGACAGCCTCATTTTGTTTTATTTTGTGCCTAGATCTTTCTTTTAGAATTAAAAGTATATGAAAAGACCTTCTGGCAAAATGTTTCATGATAATTATATATGAGGTATATGGGGAAAATAAGATTTTAAATTAATAATACATTCTACTATTACATTTAATTATATTAAATTATATTAAATATATGATCTAAGGTGTTTTTTTTTAAAGAAAATTTCTGTTTTATTATTGGCATACAAAAGGGTGGACTTCAATGGCAAAGCTGTGGTTACCATTTTCCTCTTTTTCTCTCTTTTTGTGGATAAATAGCGAACTGAGGAAAACTTAAATCTAATAAAGAAACCTGGTAGTTGTGGTAGAACCCTCCTGCTTTTTGTATGAGATTAATTTATAGGAACTGCTTTTATAATGTAACCATTCAATAGTGATGAAAGCAATGCCAACAATCTCATGCAAAAGCTTTGCCTAGGGACAACACAAAGGTTGAAAGAAAAAAGGTTTCTGTACTAGAAACCTTTTGCATAAAATTACCTTGTATTTTATGCTATTGTGTATAAACTGGGAGCCAATCCTACAATCACTAGCATTGATGATGTTACCTAGTTGGGTAATGAAACATCTGCAAGCAAACAATCAGGCGCAGAGATCACCAAGGACTCCACAAATTAACCTGCTTCATTCTAAGCAGTGGTGGGATTCATTTTTTTTTTACTACCAGTTCTGTGAGCGTGGCTTTGTGGGCAAGGTGTGGTTTGGTGGGCATGGCTTGGTGGGTGTGGCAGGGAAAGGATGCTAAAAATCCCCATTCCCTCCTCACCCCTCTAACCTGCTTTCCCGCTCCATTCTCCTGTTCAGGACAACAAAATAAGATCAGCTGGGAGGCCTGGAGACAGCGGGGGCAGGGCCATCGTATTTGCAGGCTCTCCTAACTATTCAAAATTTCTGCTGCCTGTTCTCCAGAACTAATCAGAACTGGCTGAATATCACCAATGATTCTAAGTCTGGCTTATTTGTGAAGATAGCTACAAAAGAACTTTTTCTGTAAGTGGAGATTTCCACAATTATGTCCCACTCCCATGGAACCAGCAACTTGCTAAATAGAGTCCTCAGTCTAATTTTGTGAAAACCTTTGACAACTGATGACTGGCATTTCCCTTTCTCATCTGTTACACAGATAACAGAGATAGAGAAAAAAATGTGGCATGAAAAGAAAAAGGTGATGGTTAGTCCCTCCCGCTGCTGCCTTCACTGTCAAGTATTTTAGCTCCACTCATTTTTAGCAAGTGTTCCAGTTCAAAGAGTCCTCTTAGAACATGTGGGGGGGGGAGGTCCCACGGTTTTTCTGAACCGATCAGTGCTTTTGAACCACAGTAGGTCAAAATATGGATGCTGTGGCTCAGTGGCTAAGATGCTGAGCTTGTCAATCAGAAGGTCAGCAGTTCAGTGGTTCGAATCCCTAGCACCGTGTAATGGGATAAGTTCCCATTACTTGTCCCAGCTTCTGCCAACCTAGCAGTTCGAAAGCACATAAAAATGCAAGTAGAAAAATAGGCACCACTTTGCCTGCACCTTCGGCACTGAGTCATGCCGGCTACATGACCACGGAGATGTCTTCAGAGAGTGATGGCTCTTCGGCCATTGAAACAGAGATGAGCATCGCCCCTAGAACCAGAAATGACTACCATGCATGTGTGGGGAAATGTTTACCTTACCCTTAGGTCAAAATACATAAGTTATGTGATAAAGGCTGAAACTCTATAGAAGCTTCTTATAAGATTTTTCTGCTTTTTCTTTTAGTAGTCCGAAAGCCCAAATTCCTGAGCTCAGAGATAAGGAAAGATTTTCCCCTGAAGCTACATATCCCAAAGGATTTATATCACAAAGATGATCTCTTTTAGAGGATATATTGTGTTTTGACTGTGTTTGTTCGGAAGTATAGACAACAATCCTATGAGACATATCTCTTCATTTGCACACATTCTGACTGAAGTTTGAAAAGTAGTCAATCAAGGATCACCCCATCCCATCTCTATTTTCTGTGAGAAATGGCAGCAAAATTAAAGACTTCTGTCACAGTTCTAATTTTACCTCAGTAAACAGTGTGATGCCACATTTATCAATTCACTGAGTCAGTATTTGCAACAGGAATTCAATTATCAAGAGCTGAGCAAACAGCCAAAATAAATATGTTGCTTGCCTCCAGAGGAAGCAGAAGACATATTGTCATTCTTGTGAGATCTTTGGGAAGGAGATTGCTTAATTTAATTTCATACCCAAAATATTTTAGCTTTGAACAAATATCTTAGATAATATTACTAATTTAATTTGAGGCAACTTAATAATCACAGGTTCCATGGGATACTTTAAATGGTAACAAATCTGCACATTTTTGAGAAAGGAAGTTAATAATATAATTTCAAATTAATTCAAATCTTTATGAAATGTACCAAATATTCCAAACCCCTAAGAGGCTAGAGCCAGGCTCAATGTATTAAAAAAAATCAAACTCAAATTTATTTTCTCAGAATATTGGTGGTAATGGTTCTCCAACATGGCATTCAAGATCAAGCCTCACATTAGAATCCTCCATTTTATATGTCTTTATTGATTTTTTTAAAAATCTGGGATTGCTATGACTCACAGCCTGTGCACAACACACACTGTTCCAGCCCCTCTGCCTCTTCCCTCTTCCTGGATTCACTCAGATGTCTTTAAAACTCACAGCCTGTGCATAGTACAAACACACTTCCAGCTCATCTGAGTTTTAAAAACATTTGAGTGAATCCAGGAAGAGGGAAGAGGAAGAAGGTCTGGAGGTGTGTGTTCCTATAGTATCTTCAAGCCCCTCTGCCTCTTCCCTCTTCCTGGATTCACTCATATGTTTTTAAAACCCACAGCCTGTGCACACACACACACTCTTCCAGCAGCCCCTCTGCCTCTTCCCGCTTTCCCAACATCCTCCCACCCCACTCCAGCCACTCAACAGTTCTTTCTTCTTCTGGTTCTTCTTCTGAGAACTTTTGGGCAACATGGTGTGGATGGGCGGGGCGAGTGAAAGAGCGAACAAAGGGAGGGAGTGTTCTAGTATGGGGCCTGCTGACCAATGGGTATGGGAAGGCACGCTAAATTTCACCATCCGGTACGGCTGTACCGGTCTGTACCGGTTGAAACCCACCCCGATATAGATTTATTTTTATTTTTAAAAGGTATGAAAGATATCCAAGCTAAAATTATCCAGCTGTATAGATAAGGCACAACTTAAACAGACCGATCTTTTAATTCACATTAGTAGTTTATATTTCATGAATGATATGCTGATATTTCACTGCCTTTTAACCTTCCTTTATAAAATGCATATGCAATCAAACTATGACTTTAGGGAAATTACCATATTTACAAGAGGTTGCCTATGCTGATGGGAATTGACCTTGGTTGATTATTTATGTTTTATAATCTAAATATTATCAAGATTTTGTATTAAATACAAAGTTTCATTTAATTGGTATTTTAGTTTTGATAAACCCAACATTACTCTATGCATACATTATAGTTTTCATAAAGAGCCATAAGGAGGCTAAATTGTGTGCTCAGTTCTTCAATGCCAAATTATATTTAGCATTATAAACACAATATGGAAGTATATTATTACCATTTTTTTTTAAAAAAGTAAACTTTGGTGCCAGGAGTCAACAAATATTAATTTATTTCTCATAGCGAATATTATGTTGCTTTGGCAGAGCATGGAACCTTGTACTAAGACTATGATGCAACACTCTCTACTTTTCTCCACCTTCTTTGTTTTGAAACTGAAATTATGTTCATGTTTGTATTAAGTTTTCTGTACATTTTGGGACCCTAAAATAACACCGCTTCTGATTTATCTGAAAAATGATATCCCCTGTGGATTTGATTAACAGCATCTAAAGCAATGTTTTTCAGCTTGGAAGTTGCTATTTCTCTCTTCATTCAAGGGCTGTTTACTGTATTCTTTGTAATTATGTATGATAATTGCATATTATTGACTAGAATGCAGTGGTGGGATTCAAATAATTTAACAACCAGTTCTCTGCCCTAATGATCATCTGGGTAGGTGGGGCTCAGTGGTCATGTGACTGGGTGGGCGTGGCCAACTCAAGGTCACTCAGGTCGATGGGCGTTTCGACTTAGCTGTTACAATGTAATAAGGGTTAATCGGAGAGGCAGTTTCTGTAAGCCGATTAGGCTAGAAACAACACCAGAATGTTTCCTTCCTGCCTTCCTTACAGGATTAGCCCTGTAAAGTGGAAAAAAACAAAAGGAGGTTTCTTCCAATAATCGGTTCTCTGAACTATTTATAAAGTTACCAACCAGTTCTCCCGAATAGGTGCGAACTGGCTGAATCCCACCACTGCTAGAATTAATGCCTTTTTAATGGTTATAATCAATGGTGGGATTTCAAATCTTTTCCTACCAGTTATATGAGAGAGAGAGCTTTGCGTGCATACATGCACAGCACTCAAAGACTGCCCTTGGTGTCAGCACTGATGAGCTGAGCTGTTGTTTAGCTCAACTGAGAAGCAGCAATCAATTGAGCTAAAAAAAACCGCGGGAATATAGGACAGGGAACGGCGGGGGCAGGAGAGTGGGGGCAGCCAGAGGTGATATTTGCCAGTTGTCTGAACTACTCAAAATTTCCACTACCGGTTCACTAGAACCAGTATGAACCAGTTGAATACCACCTCTCGTTATAATTTTTAATGGCAATTCCTCATTGTGCCATCCAATGTTGAAGGTGCACTTTCTATTTTGAAGCGGAAACACATGATTTTGTATCATAAACAGGATGTACCATAATCCTTAAAATTATCCTTAAGTAAAGCCATCTTTAAACTTATCTCAGCTTAAAGTGACTTCACAGAAACATCTAGTTTTTCTGATAAAATAATAATTGTTTGCCATCATCTTATTCTGAAATGTTCTGCCCTCCTCCACACACACATAAATCCCATAACCCATGTCCTATTTAATATTATCAAGACAACCTGATTAACCTCATCTCTTAAGGCAAAGGCATCTTTGATTTAAATTTTAAATAATAATTCTTTTAAGTCAGGAAAAACATGACCATAAAAAAATCTTACTCTTTCCATCCATGAGCATGAAGAAGTCCCACCTCTTGATATAAATCACCTTCTTGAATTTGGTAATACCAATGATGCTGAACAACCTGAGAATAGGAAGTTCCGAACAACTTAAACTCATTTGTCCTGCTTGCCTGGAATTGCTGAATAGGGTGACCTGCAGCATAATGCATAATACATGATCAATACATTGTGTTCAATCTGACAGTTCACAGGATTTATACCAGAGCCATTACACAAATCTAACACAGATTTTTTTTTTTCTGGGAAATCATAGATAAGGTAAGTCTAAGTTAGTGTTTCTCAACCATAGTCATTTTAAGATGTGTGGACTTCAATTCCCAGAATTCCGTGGTCAGCATGCTGCTTTGTTTGCAAATGTGCCTACTTGCTCCGGTGTGTGCGTGTGCGTGTGTGTGTGTGTGTGTGTGTGTTTGTGTGTGTGTGTGTAAAAAAGGTGGTGGAAGCAACCTCATTAGTAGTTTCCAGACAAAAAGCTGTTTTGTTATTACTAGTGGAGGTCATTTTGTATTCAAATTTCAATTGTATCAATTGGACCACTTCCTCTATGGTGCCTATGATTATCATACTGTGTAGGATCCTGATAAAACAATCAGACAGAACTTCCAGCCTTTTTCAAAATGTAAGAAGTTATTTAATCCATTCTAAAAATAATTGGCAGGTGAGATTTACATAGAAAATTCTCAGGAGGTACTGGATGTGAGGGCAATCTGGCTATGACATTTAGAAAGAGTAAGTTGTTCTTTCCTTCACCTCCCCTACAGTAACCTGAAAAATTCTGGAGAAAACATCACATACCTCTGTTTTGTCCCTGCCTGCCAGCCAGTATTAAAAGAAGCGAACACAAAATAGGGGAAAGAGGGAGAGACCAAACTGATAGCACTGTAAAGGGTTTGTACTAGGAGTGGGCTGCTACGGGCTTGCCCAGGTTCGGGAGAACCCATAGCTAACATTATGGCCAATTCAGAGAACCTCCCTTTATAGTCTGAGGCATCAATAACTGAGGAGGCGGCCAGTCAAGTAAACGTTTTATTAACAGAGCAACTACTTGAGAGACCGCCTGCTGCCAATTACCTCCCACAGACCCATTAGATCTCACAGGGTTGGCCTCCTCCGGGTGCCATCTACCAGCCAATGCCACCTGGCTATTACCCGGGGGAGGGCCTTCTCTGTGGCAGCTCCGGCCCTCTGGAATTAACTCCCCGCAGGGATTCGGACCCTCACCTCTCTCCAGGCCTTCCGAAAAGCTGTCAAAACCTGGCTTTGCCGCAGGCCTGGGGGTGATGAGTTCCCTCCCCTCTCGACATGTATGGTTGTGCGACTGTTGTTTAATTTTATTATTTGTATTTTGTCTTTTTATGTTCCCCTTGTTCACCGCCCTGAGTCCTCCCGGAGAAGGGCGGCATACAAATAATACAATACAATACAATACAATACAATACAATACAATACAATACAATACAATACAATACAATACAATACAATACAATACAATACTGACAGTAAAAAGCAAGCAAACCCCGTCTGACAGCTATTTATACTTGTAGCTGTCAGACGGGGAACCAATGGGAGATCTGCTTTTCTCCCGCCGGCTGGCAGGTGCATCTGGGCCAATCAGAGGCATTTCATACAGCGCCACCTGCTGGCCGCATCTGGTGGAACATGACACCTCCAAATCCCACCCCTGGCTGGCCCCACCAACCTATCCCCTCCTCAGCCCAACCCCCCCAGCCTTGCCCCTCCCACGAATCTCCATGCCGCTCATTTGGGTTGCAAAGTAAGTTCAGGGACTACACAGACACTTGAGGAAAGGGGGAAATGGGTCTCCCAGAAGTTCCAGAAGTTACAGGGCCATTTCTGGCCTCCGGAGGCCTCCAGAGCCTAGAGGAGGCAGTTTTCGTCCTCCCAGAGGCTTGAGGAAAGCCTCCGGAGCCTGGGGAAGGTGAAAATGATCACCTCCCATATAGGCCACACCCACCATGGCCATAACCACTGGGCAGAGAACCTATTGTTGAAATTTTTGAAGCCCACCCCTGATTTGTACCTGTGTAAAAGAAAAGAGAAGTCCAGGGAAGATGGTGACTGGTGAGCTGATTGTCTGAGCATGATAAAGACAAGAAGAGTCCATTTCAAGCAGCTTGTTTAAGAAAAAATAGCCAGATTCATCAGTAAAATAAAGGATAGAAATGCAACAGCCTGGTAGAGCTAAATAAAGCTAAAGTTGCCACCAAGTGAATCTTCCAACAATCAGAGGCAAAACAAATCTGCAGGAGAGAAGAAAATGATCGTCACACACTGGTAGAAGAAAAGACCAAAGGGATTTGGATGCTATCGGATAAGACAGCAGATGACTGCACTCAGCAGTATTTAAAGATTTTTCATATTTTGCAAAACCACTGACAGAGCTTGCTTCCTAAGAAGTTTTTCACTTTGCAAAACTGCAAGTTGAAAAAGGGAAAGGAAAGCAGGAGATTTAGAACACAAAACTAAAAGAAAAATGTATTCACTTTGTGAATAAATGATTACAATGTAAGAAATAAATATGGAGATTAGGTAATTGTGAAAGCATTGAACAGGAATAGAGTGGGGAGGAATATTTTTTTTTGTGTAAGAATAAAACTTTATTTTTGTCATTTTCATCAAGAAAGGCACCCCACATGGGTAAAAGGATCCTGCTCAGAAACAACTAGTGCCTAACTCAGTATGATTTCTGTGCATTTGAAATAAAAAATATAGATTATCTGTATATGTAATGCTGTTCTATGTCTGGCAATTTATGCTCAATGAGTTTTTATTTCTTTGTCTTCAAGAAAAATATTTTCTCAGTGATAGAAAATGTTCTTCTTTTTTCTGATGAAGAGATGGCCCACTCACTTGATGACAAAAAATTTGGAATACTAATAGTATGTATTATGGGAGTCAGCCGATGTCTTCTAAACCAGTGTTTCTCAATTGTGGCAACCTTAAGTTGTGTGGACTTCACTTCCAGAATTCTTGGATTTGAAGTCTACATATTTTAAAATTGACAAGGTTGAGAAACACTGTTCTACCCAATATCTAACACTTCCTACTGTTCAATAGGCTGAACTTAAAAGATGCACATATTGAAATTTTTGGATAATAATGGGACAGATAAATAGTTTTTAAAAGCTATTCTGGTCAGATTTTTGTCAATCACTTCTGTACATAAGGCCCCACATGTTGTGGGGATATGGACAAGAACATTTAATTCAGGAATCAGATAGATTATATTATTATTAATACACAGTTTTAAAACAGCATATTAATTATAAACTACCTCCAGGAGCCAATAAGAAGAAAGAGGTTAAAATGAGGATAAAACTGGAGAAATATTAAAATTGATAACATACCACAGGATCCAAAGGCTAAGATAAAAGTATAAAAAAATGGATTGACTTTATTATGAAATAAGTAGAGGAAATTTTTAACAAGAAAATTGGTGTGAATTGAAGTTTGAGGATTGCTAGTGATACATTATCAAAATCAAGATGTAAATGGATGAAGATATTATTTGTTGAGTTACTGCAGATTTTTTTTAAAAAAAAATATGAAAACTAGTTGAACATGTCATAATATGAATGTGGATTTTTATGCATGTTTAATTTACCATAAAATACTTAGATGGAATATAGCAAGTCACATTGCTGGATATATTTAACACCATGGGTATGAATAACAGATACACATAACATTAGGAATTTATCTTGTAGATAAACAGCAGCTGTTAAACTGGAAAGAAAAACAAAACAAATTCAAATATTTGATAGAATGCAACAAATTCAATTATTATTCTTCCTGCTTAACACATTTTCTGAAACTATACTCAAAAAATATGTTAAAACATCAAGTACGTATAACAATGATAAACAACATACATTATTTTCTCAATCTATTAGCAGTAGTGAATTAAGTTTACAAAGAACACTCAGTCATTTATATCAGTCAAATAAATCCTATTGGCTAAATATAAATCAAAAGAAAACAAAAACAATAGACAAATAAAATGCTGAAATAGATATTTTGGTATAGGAAAATGGATGCAATGGATTGAAAGTTTCAGAACTTACAGAAAGTTTCAGAACTTTCAGAAAGTTTCAGAAATTTCCAGGGCGGTATGGAAACTGGGATACCAGGGAGATATGGAAACTCAAAAGGGACACGGTGGCTCAGTGGCTAAGACACTGAGCTTGTGGATCAGAAAGATTGGCAGTTCGGCAGTTTTAATACCTAGCGCAGCATAACAGAGTGAATGTATCCCAGCTTCTGCCATCCTAGCAGTTTGAAAGCATGTAAAAATGTAAGTAGAAAATAAGGACCACCTTTGGTGGAAAGGTAACAGCATTCCATGCACCTTTGGCATTTAGTCATGTCGGCCTTTACCTTTACCTTATGGAAACTTAAGATAGCTCTGAAAAGCAGAGAAAACAACCACAGCAAAGACCAAAATAAGGACCACCTTTGGTGGAAAGGTAACAGCATTCCATGCACCTTTGGCATTTAGTCATGTCGGCCTTTACCTTTACCTTATGGAAACTTAAGATAGCTCTGAAAAGCAGAGAAAACAACCACAGCAAAGACCAAGGAATCAGTGATGGAACCATTTTGATGGAAGTTCTCCAGATAATAAGAGAATGAGAATTCACTCATATGTTCTCTGGACAGTTGCCCCTCATGAGGACACTGGAAAACAGTGTTTTTTCCCACAGGTTTAAGATCACGTTTTGTTCTTTTTGTTTCCTTTATAGCTTTTTGATTGCATCTTTTAAATGGTATGTAGATATTGTTTATCTCTATGTGCATATTGATGGCTGATTTGTCTGAATGTAGACCTTTTTGGAATTCCCTAGCATTTTTTGATTTAGCTTGATCTAGGATGCTCCCAGTTTCTCAGTTGAAACTATGGTTAAGTCTGTCCATCTGTGTTGAAATTAAGGAGTTTTCATCATGCTTGTCTTCTGCCAGTTTGAACTATATGTTTACAGACCTTACACTCTATGTTGTAAATGATTCTCAACGTACTGGAGATACTGAGTCTTTTGGTTTACTTAATACTGTAAGTTTTGGGGCACTTTAGTTGGTTTGTGTGCTGTTGTGATGCCATGTGGTTGTAAAAGACTATTGGTTGTTTCACAGACAATGTATGACAGTGTTATCATTTTCATTGCTTGGTTTGTTGTGTTGTAGTGGGTTGAGTGGTCAGATACTTTTAGATCAGGGACATGCAGTCAGAGGAGGCAGGGGAGGCGGGGCCTCACCAGTGTCATGAGGAAAAGAAAAGAAAATTAAATTAAAAGGAAAAAGGCTAAGGTAGTTGCTGCCAGAATGACTCTGCTTAGTACTAACTGCAGGGGGAGGTGAGAGAACTACAGGCCTCCTTTGCATGAGGAATTTTTCACCTTTTAACCCTTGCTCAGAATTAAGCAAGGGTTAAAAGGTGAAAAATTCCTTATGCAAAGGAGGCACGTGGTTCTCTGCCTCCTGATCTGGCAGCAGCAAATCATGCCTAAGTTGCCTTTTTATTTAATTTTTTACATTTTCATCATGGCGGGCGGACAAGAGGAGAGTTGAAATTCTCTGACACAGTTAGAAAAGCCAGGTATGTGGGTCCTAGGGAGGGGGCATGGGAGAGGTATTCAAAATTATTGTAATTTAATTTGTAAGTATTTTTTATTGTGAGTAATTTGTGTTCGTGTGGGTGTGTGTGTGCGTGTGTTTCTTTCTTCACTCAAACAAACTTTCTCTCTCAATTTGAGAGATATTTTGTTTGAGAAGAGAGGAAAAGGGCAGAGGGAGGGTGGGCAGCTTGTTTGAGAAGAGAGGGGCAGCCCGCCAGCAGAGGCAGGTCTTTTATCTGCCTCTGCTGGCGGGCTGGCGCTTTCTTTCTTTTGCCAGGCCCCTTGCACCCATGTCCAGCCTGCTGGAGTTCGCCGTGCTGGGGGAGGAATGGGCTAGGTGGGCTGGCAGAGAGAGGTGCAGGCTGTCAGAACAAGCGCCGCAGCAGTGCCCAGTCGGGAACGGAGCGCTTGCCTCATGACGGCACATGGGAGAAGTTCTGGCAGATGGAACGGAGTGAGATGGAGGGGGGTGAGGGGCTTACAGGGCCATCTGGAGAGGCTAGCTTCCCGGAGGCTGGTCTCCCGCACCCCACGATCTCCCCTTCAGCTGGACGTCGACGCCGAGCTCTTTGCCACCAGCGACTCTCGGTGCTGCTGGAAGAAAGAGGTGGGCATGGAGTTTGGCCACCTCCATTGCCCGATCCCCGCTGGCCCCACAGCCCCTGCCGCTTCCCTTTTACCCACACCGCCTCCGCCATGCCCCTGCTTGGGACAACCATGGCCGCTCGTGGCTCTGCCAACCTCTTGCCCTCTCCTCATCCTGGGCTCTCCTCATGGTCTCTCATCTTGTGTCTGAAGAGGAGGGGTCCCTGGCCACCCACAGCTTGTCACCCGTTTGCCTCCACTCGTCCCCTCCTGAGAAAGGAAGGAAGGAAGGAAGGAGGGAGGAGAAGGAGACTGAGAGAGGGATGGAGATAGGAAAGGAGGCAAAAAAAGAAGGAAAGAAGGAAAGTGTTAGGAATAAGACCAGTCTCTCTGTGCCCTGCTCGGAGTCAGAACCCTGTCCAGGGTCCTCCACATCCTCCAGAGCCGACTCATAGGGCCCCTCACTGTCAGAGTCTGATGGCAGCTCCAACGGCTCCTGCTGGGCCGCAACAGGTATCTATTTTGTTGGAAGGTGTATAGATGATCTGTTTCCTTTTCTGATGTTTGGGTTCCTACAGTGTGTTTGTGTTCTTGTGCTTGTGTTATAAATAATCTTATTACATAGGTTCTCTTGTGGGAAGATGAGTTGTTATTTTAATAGTGAAACATTTGGTGGGTAAGTATGCTTTTATGATAGACTTGTATTTCTAATTTGCGACAATTGCCTCTGAAGATGAGGATATCCAGAAAGCATAGTGTGTTGCTTCTTCTTCCCTTATGAATTTTATTCCCTTAAAGATGTTGTTGATTGTTTATGTATCTTCTCTAGTTTTTTTCCCTTGTTATTATAAGAACGTAGCCGCGCGAGTGATTGTGGGTGCACCTCGGTTCACCCACATAACACCTATCCTCCGCGAGCTACGCTGGCTACCTGTTGATCTCCGGGTGCGCTTCAAGGTGCTACTTGTCACTCATAAAGCCCTTCATGGTAGTGGGTCTGCGTACTTGAGAGACCGCCTCCTGCCAATTACCTCCCTGCGACCAATTAGATCACATAGATTAGGCCTCCTCCGAGTTCCATCTGCCAGTCAGTGCCGACTGGCAACTACACAGAGGAGAGCCTTTTCAGTAGTAGCTCCGACCCTTTGGAACGATCTCCCCATGGAGATTCGTACCCTCACCACCGTCCAGGCCTTCCGCACAGCCCTTAAGACCTGGCTAGCCCGTCAGGCCTGGGGACAAAGATAATTGCCCCCACCCGAATGATGAATGAATGTTGCTTACTATTTTACTTCTATGTATTGTGTGTGTCTATTGTCTGTATATCCCCTCCCTTCATTTTATGTAAGCCGCCCTGAGTCCCCTCAGGGAAAAGGGCGGCCTATAAGTATTAATAAATACCAAATACCAAATACCAAACTACAAAATTATACTGGTTGCAGGTGATAGAGTGCTATAGTACCCGGACATTGAATTACAACCTCTCCTATGAGTCCTGAAAATGGTATTCCCATGGATGTTCATCTGATTTGTTGGTATAGTTATTCATTAAACTGAAAGTAGATAGGAAGGCAAAGGTTTAGGATTGATGAGGTTCATGATTCTTAGTATTTCAATCTAAGTCTATTTGGTTAGGTCAGGTTTGTTGTGCAGTAGTGCCCCCATGGATTCCTTTGCTGATTCTGGATCTTTGGAGGTAAAGAGTGCTCTGACATTGAATGAAATGTCACCTTCTTCTATTATCATGTCTTTAATTTTTGCTTGAGACAATGTATTGGGGATTTGATAGAATATTTGCTCTTCTCTATAGAATGTCCAAGCTTTTCTGTCAGTTCTTTAGTGGTGTTGTAGGTTATGTTCCCTAACAATGATACAATTAAACCGAGAGTTATGTCAGACTTGTGTATTTTGGGCCATCCATCTAAGAACATGGTGACAAGTCCTCTGCTTTTTATCCACCACTGTTCTATTTTCTGATGTTATCTTTCTTGTTAAGGTTGCTAAAGATTCTTTTGATTTGGTTATCTAGTTTCTGTATTGGATTGGTGTTAACTGAGATGTATATTTCTTTGTCTTCTAGTAATTCTTTGGCTTTTCGTATATTGGGATATGTCCCCATCAAGATTAACACCAGACCAAGAATCAAACTGTAAACAATACCCAAATCAATGAATTAACAACCCAGACAAACAATAAACAACAACCTAACCAAGGAACTATCAGGAAGAAAACAATACTCACATCAATACTGACAGGACAAGCCATTGCATATAAACAGAAAACAAACCCCATTCCCTTTTGGCGCTGAAGATATTGCCCACTTGAATAATGAATCATCTGCAAGAAAACAACCAAGCTCAGAGAGCACAAAGGAGTCGACGGAATAAAAAGTCCTGCTATCTTTTGACTTTTTATTGCACAATAACTTCCTTCCTAAAGAAAACATGACTAGCATCCCTAATTTTCAATGAGAAAATGGAGGCAGCAAATTTGGGAATGTAAGTAGTAAAATCAATGTTTGAACTTCATGCCCTGGATACAGTTTAGATAGTTATGACAATTTTCTTCTAAGAATGATTTCCCAATTGGATTTTGCTATTACATATTGTTTGCTTGTGCAGGCATGTGGATTGTGTTGTCTAACAAATGCAGCTGAAAGGAAGCTTTTGTTGAAGAAGATGAAATGTTTTCCCAATTTTGCATCCACAATACAGGGAAGAATCTTCATCTCTTTTCTCAGACCATTAGAGAATTAAATTGAATATTCATAGTTACTTTTTAAATCATTGAATGCAACTGATTAAAATAACCCTCAACACTAATTGCAAAATACTCATTCATGTTTATTATTTAAAAGATGCAAAATAAATATTAAACATCCAAACAGAAGTATAGATAAGGAGCTGTGTTATATACCCCCAAATTCGGTTTTTGTCCAAATCAATGTAAGAGGTTTATATATTTTAACATTTTATTCCTCCTACCTTGATTTTTAGTGCTGTCATCCCAACTAGGCATTGATGTTTCAAAGAAGAGATCCAAGTTAAGATGTAAAAATATAAAATTGTTGTAATCACTCAGAATCTATAACAAAATTCAGTATCAATCTTAAGTTTTATAGTATCTCGTTTGCATTTTTTTAAAAAATATTGTATTCTAGAATTCTCCGACACTCATTGTTCATGTGTAGATAGGCACAATGTGTATAACAGTCATAATAACAAATGAATATTAAGAATATCACCTTTCCACGGACTTACAGTGGATTAGGTGACCCTACATTTTTGCAAGGTGGAAGACATTCAGTCAATCTTTCTTTTTTCTGCAAGTAACAGGGTATAGCAAAGCTAATCAAAATTTCCTAAATTGGAACTGGCTTCCTTTCACTAGTTGAAGCAGCTGGAAACTTGCCCTCATTTGAATATTTGGCATATTGCAAAGTGGGAAGGACATGCCACAGGAGAGATAAAATCAAAGCTATCTATTTCTTGAATTCCCTTAAGTTCACTTATCCTGGGTTCTATAACATATATGGCATAGTAAATTGCTGTTAATTCTTAAAACTAACCAATATATACTATAATCCTATGAACAAACCTTTACAGACTAGAGCAAAGTGAAGTGAAGAGAAGGACCAGGGGAGACATGATAGCAGTGTTCCAATATTTGAGGGACTGCCACAGAGAGGAAGAGGTCAAGCTATTTTCTAAGGCACCTGAAGGCCAGACAAGAAATAATGGATGGAATCCATTCCACTCCTGATCAAAGAGAGATTCAACCTAGAAATAAGGAGAGATTTTCTGACAGTGAGAACAATCAACCAATGTAACAGCGTGTCTTCAGAAGTTGTGGGAGCTTCATCACTGGAGGCTTCCAAGAAAAGATTGGACTGTCATTTGTCAGAAATGGTATAGGGTCTCCTGCTTGGGTAGTGGGGGTGGACTAGATCAGTGGTCCCCAACCCCCGGTCCGCGGACCGGTGCCGGGCCGTGGAGTACCTGGCACCGGGCCGCGCAGCGGCCGGGGGCCATGCAACGGCCGACTCTTCACTCATGCAGCGCCGTCGCCGGAGGGGGGGAGCTGCGCGGAAGCACAGGAGCAAGTGAGGCGAGGAGGAAGAATCCCCCGCTACTACACCACCTCCGCCCCCTCCCTGAATCAGCCGTCCCCTCAGTGAACGCCTCCGCCTCTTTCTCCTTTCTCGCCTCAGTCGGCTCGCCTGGAAGCGAGGCGAGGAGGGGGCGGACCATGCGCTGGAAGCGGAGCCCTTGGAGGCCCTGGCGGCTTCCCCGCCCGGCCTTGGCTTGTGAGAAGGAACGGCGGGAGAGGTAGAGAGAGAGAGAGAGAGAGAAAACGTCGGGCAGCCGAGGGCGGGGGGGTGTCTTTTGAGGGGAGATGGGGGGCAGCGCACGGTGGAAAAGCGGCGGTCTTGCCCACCCCTTCCCTGCCTCCCGCCCGCTCCAGTTGCTGCAGCCAGGGGTGGGGGCTCGGTGCCTGAAGTCTCTTGCCTCTCTTCCAAAATTTTGCCAACGGGCATCGGTGAAGCGCGCTCTTTCTCTTCCTCACAAAACACATTTCCTTTCCCCCCACGCATAGTTATTGGCGATATGGACTCTTGGAGGCTGCGCTCCCGGGTCGCATTTCCTTTTTGCAGCCCACGAGAATGCCTGGTTCTGAGCCTCAAAAAACGAGAGTTCTCTTAAGGCTGCAAAAAAGGAATATACTTTGGTCCTTGAAGCGCTTTTCCTGTTATTTGGACATTATATATATACGTACGTACATACGTACGGTATGTATGTATGTATGTGTGTGTGTGTGTGTGTGTGTGTGTGTGTATGTATATATATATATATATATATATATATATATATATATATATATATATATATATATATATATATATATATGTGTGTTATTATTTGTGCTGATAAATAAATAAAGGAAGACTAGTATAGATCTATTTCAAGCTATTTAGCTCTCATCAGCTAGCCATATCCTTACTGGGATTCGAACCTGTGCTCTATTGCCTTCCCAGGCAGGGAGTTAACCATTTGAGCTACAGAGAACGACTCCTTTTATCAGCCAGCCAGGGTGGGAGGTATATACTTAAAGTCACAACCCCTGGTATGCCCAAGTGTGGGAGGAAGGTCACACTTCCACTCTCTGTCATTAGGCTCGTCACAAGAGTCCATCCAGACAGAAACCCAATATTGGGTTTCTGTCTGGATGGACTCTTGTGACGAGCCTAATGACAGAGAGTGGAAGTGTGACCTTCCTCCCACACTTGGGCATACCAGGGGTTGTGACTTTAAGTATATACCTCCCACCCTGGCTGGCTGATAAAAGGAGTCGTTCTCTGTAGCTCAAATGGTTAACTCCCTGCCTGGGAAGGCAATAGAGCACAGGTTCGAATCCCAGTAAGGATATGGCTAGCTGATGAGAGCTAAATAGCTTGAAATAGATCTATACTAGTCTTCCTTTATTTATTTATCAGCACAAATAATAACACAAATATAACAAAGGCAACAGTAAAAATATTGGGTTTCTGTCTGGATGGACTCTTGTGACGAGCCTAATGACAGAGAGTGGAAGTGTGACCTTCCTCCCACACTTGGGCATACCAGGGGTTGTGACTTTAAGTATATATATATATATATATATATATATATATATATATATATATATATATATATATATATATATATATATATATATATATATATATATATATATATATATATATATATATATATATATATATATATATGTCTGTAGTCCATAATATAGTGATGATTGAAAAAAAAATTAGTTGAGCACATGGAATCTTTTTTCTTTTAGTCTATTTTGGAGGTGGGGGCCCACTTTGTTATTTAAGATAGTATCTCCTTTTATATATGGTAGTGAAGATACCTAATACTCCCACCCCCTATTTCCCCCACGACAATCAATGTGTCGTCGCGAACAACGCCCCCCCACCCCTGCGCGCGCTCAGTGGGCCACGGTAAAATTATCAAAGGGTGACTGGTCCGCGGCGATAAAAAGGTTGGGGACCACTGGACTAGATGACCTACAAGTTCCCTTTCAACTTTGTTAATCTGTATCTAAGGTACAACAAATGGCAATGTGGATTAATATCTGGCTAGTCTGAAGAAAAGAAGAATTAGGGGTGACATAATAGCAGTATTCCAGTATTTGAGGGACTGCCAAAAAAAAAAAAATGGGATCAAATTATTCTCCAAAGCACCAGAGGGCAGGATAAGAAACAATGGTTGAACACTAATCAAAGAGAGAAGCAATCTGGAATTAAGTAGAAATTTCCTAACAGTGAGGACAATTAGTGGAAAAGCTTGGCTCCAGAAACCATGGGTGCCCTACCACTGGAAGTTGTTAAAAGGAGACTAGACAGTTACTTGTCTAAGATGGCAGAGATTATCCTGCTTGGGCTGGACTAGAACACCTCCAAGGTCCCTTTCAGCTCTATTCTATTTTAATATCATTGCTTCTCAATTGGAAAAAAATATATTTGTCTCTACAGGACTCAAAACAGTTCCCATTTTTGTTCCTGAGATTATTTCAGAAAGAATCAATATTAAGAAACTTACTGCTTAAAACATAGCACTGGGAAAATGCCCAGAACATACATCTGTTCCTATTATGTACATCTGAGATAATTAATCAGATTCATGAAGTTAAGAATAAGTACTGTACATTTATTCACAGTCAGGGAACTACCCACTGTCTGTGTGCCTATTGCACACTTCTGGGTAAAGTTTTTCCCTAACTAGTATCAGACTAACTAGCAAATGTGATGAAGAACCATTCTGGTAAACTTTAATGTGCTCCATCTATAAAATATGCAGTGTACCATCTGCCACGTTGCAAGATCTTGATTCTGAGTCTTATTTACTCATGTATATATACTAATCTTTTATTCTCAGATGATCAAAAATTCTTCAACCAGTTTCATTTTCTTTCCCTTTCCTTCTGTTCTCTCAGTTGTATGGGGGGGGGGGTGTTTGTTGGCATTCTGTCGTCAATTTTAATTATTTTTATATACATATACGAATTACATTTACACCCCATATTTCTGTTTATATAAGCACTCAAAGCAGTTGACAACAATAAAGCAAAACACAAAATGTAATAGTAAAAAAATCAATGCATCTAAAATCACAATTGAAGACAAGATTATCATAATCAGTTAGCAGTGAAAAGCTTGAAGCAATGATAAAGAAAAACTGATCTGATACCAAGGTTCTCCATAAACAGAGTTGCTTTTTTTTCCTGAAACTAACTAGTGGATAAAATCATGAGCTCCTAGTTGTATTCTAATATCTACAGGGTTTTAAATTCCAGAATTGTCATTGGCCCTGAAAAATATCTTATGCTTATATTGACTTTTATCTGTAGCCTCATTAATTTATCTCAAATAATTCCATAAAATTGTCTGCCTATTTACAAATGTCTTTTGCTAATTCAATTACCTTTGCGAATCATAGTATTTTATTGCACTGGTATATGTTACTAACAAGTTATTGGCTGAGTAAATGCAATATATTTTGGGTAAGCTTGCTTAGAGTTAGCAATTAGTTTGAACAGTTTATACAACCTTGGAACATGAGGAGAGGGTGTCCCATCCAAATTGCCAGGAATCTTACAAGATTTTATTGAGATGTTACAAACTGCCAGATTTCAATGAGATTGCATGCTGCCTCATAAAATGTCAACACTTTACAATACAATACAATAGCAGAGTTGGAAGGGACCTTGGAAGTCTTCTAGTCCAACCCCCTGCCTAGGCAGGAAACCCTATACCATTTCAGACAAATGGGCATCCAACATCTTCTTAAAGACTCCCAGTGTTGGGGCATTCACAACTTCTGGAAGCAAGCTGTTCCACTGATTAATTGTTCTAACTGTCAGGAAATTTCTCCTCAGTTCTAAGTTGCTTCTCTCCTTGATTAGTTTCCACCCATTGCTTCTTGTCCTACCCTCAGGTTCTTTGGAGAATAGTTTGACTCTCTCTTCTTTATGGTGTCCCCTGAGATATTGGAACACTGCTATCATGTCTCCCCTAGTCCTTCTTTTCATTAAACTAGTCATACCCAGTTCCTGCAACTGTTCTTCATATGTTTTTGATAGAGAATGTTCTAGGGCAGGGCTGTCAAACTCCCAGGCTGGATGTGTCACGCGTTGGCCATGCCCACACCCGGTTTAGCAAAGGGGGGGGGGAGTCCCAATACATCACATGACACTGCTGTGACAACATGAGCTTGACATCCCTGTTCTCTAGGGCAGATGCGACATTGTTGGCTGTTATACTTTGTTAGCCATACAATTGAACAGAACCAAGAAACCTCTCCTTCTATTTGGAAAGAAGGAGAGAATAGTCTGCTGAAATTGTGTGTGTGTGTGTGTGTGTGTGTGTGTGTGTGTCTGTGTGTGTGTCTGTGTGTATGTGTGTATGTGTCTGTGTGTGTGTGAGAGAGAGTACATGCATGCATACATATATTTACATGTAAAAATCTTAGATATAATATAAAAGGGAAGTTGTTAAATAAATGTAGAGTGAAATGAAGAGTCCTTCAGATGTTTGAATTGCTTAAAATTTAATCTAAGTGTAATAATACTTAATAAATTATTTACTGGAAGACTCTTGAGAGGCATATTTTGGAAGAGGTAGCCTTGAGTGAAGTTCTTTTTAGGGCAACAGCATGATGTTAATGCAAAACGAATAATGAGTTTAATGGCACTACGCAAATGAAACTGAATACCTGCAGCAGATTTTAATTCGTCCAGTTATAATTGCTGCCAATTGAATTGCCATATTATTACTCAATTGCTTTTTAAGCTAATGGGCTACATAGCAAATCAACAGCCAAAATAAGCATATATGAAGTAATTTATACAGAAGGAAAACAATTGAAATATTTTTAAAGGATGTTTTTTTCAACTTTCTTTCTTCCTTGCCTGAAATTTAAAACAAAATAAGCATGTAGAATTAGAGCATTCTATCAATCTCAGTGATGGCTAACCTTTTCCAGAGCGAGTGCCCAAAGTGTGTGTGTGTGTGGGCACGCGCGCACGCGCGAATGCACACGCACGTGCCCAAACCCTTAAAATGCAATGCCACAAAGCCCCCAGGCATGTGCCCACCTCCTGGGCATGTACATGTGCCCCCCTGCATGTTCCTTCCATGTATGCACATGCGCAATCCCCCTGCATGCACCCCCATGCACACACACACATGCCCCCCCACACACACACCCTCCATGTATGTGCAGCAGAGGCAGCTGGCTGGTGGGAGGCACGCACAGATACATGGTGGAGCTGAACTAGGGCGATGGCTCGCATGCCCACAGAGGGGGTGCTGATGCTACCTGTGGCCCGCGTGCCATAGGTTCGCCATCACGGTTCTATCGCCACACAGAAAGCATATAATTTCATATGTTCTTACAGACTGTGCTATGAGAAAATAGCTTGAAATTTTAGAAATTTTATCCCAAAGTATCTGGAATATTCAAATATAGTCAGATGTACAACCATTTAGTAGCTAGTTCCCAGGTTTTCAGACTGAGAGTTTCTGCAGTTCTAATTATATAAGCTGAGAATGAACCTATGATTTTTTTTTCATGCAGAGTGCATGCTTTGCTACTTAGCTATCAACCTTCCTGCTCTGTAAAATATATATTTTGAGTTACAGTGGCCAAAAAGATGTTTACCAACTGACAGCTGGTAAGAAGTGGATTTATGTAGCAGGGCCATAAATCCATTGCCTTTGCAAAGGTTAATTAACACTTTCCTAAATGCCTGTAAATCAGCCTCATCACAAACTCTCCCTGTTACCAAACAATCTTCCTTCTGTTTAAAAGCCTTATGTGGTGTATAGCTTTTCCCATTGCTTGATGTGTTGCTAATTATCCCTTTTGGAAGATGATGAAAATTATTCCTCAATCTTCTTTTGTGTGCAATATTATTGCACTTGTGTCATGTGAGCATCTTGAAAATACATGTTTCACAGTGATATTTAGTGAGATTATACCCAATTTTACAGTCTTTTTTGCTCTGACTGTTTAAGTGAGGCATCACATGCTTATAATTTGTGACTTTCTCTGCCAAAGTCAAAAGGCAAGCTATTGACTTTGCTTGATGGATGTCAGTTTGGGAAGGTTGTGGTTCATGATCACCTGATCCCAGGACATTGCAACCATTGTAAAAAGCTGGTTGCCAAGTTCCCAGGATCAGGCTGATATGATGGTGGGGACACTGCAGTGATTGTAGGTGTGGGGACAGATCACAAGTCACTTTTTTCAATGCTTTTTTTCAATAGCCATAAACAGTTGCTAAATGAATGGTTGAGGATGGTGAAAGAGCACGGAACAAAGATGATAAAGAGCATGGCAGCTAAATCTTCTGAACATCAGTTAAAGCAACTGATATGTTGACCCTAAAGAGAAGGCTAAGGGAAACTATAATAGTGTTCTTCCAATATTTGAAAGGCTGTCACAAAAAGAAGGTTTAGATTTATTCTACATCACAGCTGGAGGCAGGACGAGAACCAGAGGGTGGAAGATTTACTGAAATAGATCTAAACATGGAAAAGAAATAGTTTTCTGATCCTGAAAGTAAGGGAGTAAAGCTCCTGGAGACACAGATGCTGCATCACTGGTGCTTTTCAAGCAAAGAGTGGACAGGCATTTTGTCTGGGATGGTGTGAAGGCTCCTGCGGTGGATGTAGATTAAACTAGAAGACTTCCAAATTCCCTTTCCACCCTATAATTCTGTGCAAGTGCTGGCTGGGTGGACATGGCTAGGTGGTCATGTGACTGGATGGGTGTCACTAATGTGGACAGGTGCCTTGCCAGCCTCTACTCACCCCTCCCCTCCCAGCCACATCTCACCTGCCCGCCCAGGCTTCTTAGGGCCCAAATCAGAAGCAGTTGTTGGAGCTAAGCAGCCACCATGAGAAAGAGTTTGCAAAGGAGCTGGCTTGGTTCAAATTGGATCTGATCAAGAAGGAGGCTCAGCAGAAACACCCCACTGAGGACTACGAGCATAGGCTTTCCAATCAGAGAGAAGACCTGCTGGAGTGAAAGGCCAGGTACCGGCAGCTGGAGGCTCAGTGGGATGAGATGATCAGCTAGTTCCAGGCCATGATACAATCCCACCGGAACAAGGCCGTCCAGCTCTTTGCCACCAGTGGCACTTCCCTCCAGCCTTCGCCCAAAGCTTCGCACCAGGAGGCTGAAGCAGACTCCAAGTCAGAATTTCTTCCCCCTCCAACTTGCACAAAAAGACCTCAAAAGGGGAGACTCTCTGTAGCAATACATGCGCTCATTGTATGTATCTGGCCCAGGGACCATAGATTGAGGACCCCTGACTTAGTGCAATATAAAAAATGCAAATAATTTTTCTGCGGACCACCAGTTGGTGACTGCTGATTTAGATGTCAACACCACACATACTCAGAGCTGGTACCAAAAGCATAAATCATCCATTAATATGAAATAGCGTCCCCCATAATATAAATATCAACGTGTTGTTAACATTCCTGTTCTATTATGCTAACTGACTCTAAGCATGGTGGAGAGAAGCAAAGTGGTGGATGTTCTGCATTTCCAAAGCTCTTTTGATTCATGTCAAGACATGATATATTTTTATTGGTAATGCTAAAGGTGCATAACCCATAACAACATTAATAGCGAAAAGTTTTCTGAAATCAAAAACTTGATGCCAAAAGGAAACTGAACACTGGTATGGCAAACAAGAAGAGGGAACACAATGAGCACTTCTACACCAGTGATTTATGACATCTACCAACCATTATGGTGGCTGAATAAAAGCTGTTTTCATTAGAGATATATTGCTACAGCAATGGCTAGATGATGCTATATATCACTAGTGGAAAAATGTACATTAACTTTATCTTGTCTTTACCTCTGGTTGTGAAAGATCTTTTCCAAATTTCTTCTCCTTCAATAAAACCAATGGATGGACTCAGCATGCCAATTCAAGGATCATTGTTAAAGAATCGAATCCCCAAAGCATTAAAAACTCAAGGTTTTATGTAGCAGATGTCTATAGTGGGTTTAAGCATTAAAAATTAAAAGAAGCAGGAATAACAAGGGCTATCAAATTATAGCAATAGCTTTCATACATTATACCCATGAAATTTACCATATTTTTCGGACTGTAAGACACACTGGAGTATAAGACGCACCATGATTTTGAAGAGGTAAATTTTAAAAAAAGGTTTTGCACTGCAGGCTTCTCAAATCCTCTGCATGCCTGGTTTTCTGCAAAAAAAAGGGGGGGGGCATGCAGAACTTTTGGAGGCTTATAGAGTGCTCCTGGGAGCTGGGGGGACTAAAATGGCCCATTTTCTGCTCTTTTTTTTTGCCCTCCCTAGCACTTTGTAAGCCTCACAAACCCATCTACACATCCATTTATGCAAATGGGGTGGGATTTTGGTAGGCCAAAAATGTTGTATTCAGTGTATAAGATGCATTCAGACTTCCACCCATCCTTATCAATGTAAACATTCTAAAAGAGTAATGAGGTTTAGAAGCTGTTTTTGTTTGAGCATCCTAGTTGGTCTACTTTATCTCCAACAATTAGGATGGATTTGGGGAACATGTCTGTATATCCAAATAAACTTGGAAAAATATTTTGCATCCAAATCAGGCACTTAGCACTCAGCTTGATTTAGAGAGACCCCAAAACTAAAAGACTTATAATGCTGGGTACAAACCTAAAAACTACTAACTTCACTTTCAATCCATTATAAAAAAAAACCACTTGAAATCATTACTCAGGCTCAAAAGAGAGAGAGCTTCCTAGTCCTCTGTATTGTGTAGATAGAAGAATGTGATGCAAACATTTATTTTACCATAAACAGAGTTTGCATTTGATACCTACCACTTGCAAGAATTATTTCTTAATAATTTCAGTGAATAATTTCATTGACTCTACTGCAATAAGTCTACTGGCATAACCTTAGAAGACTATTCCTGAAAGTTTTTTGCCTGTCCAATAGAAAGAAGACTCAGAGTACATTTTTGAGCAACATGGAATAGCTCCACCTGACAACTGGGAAGATACATGGCTTTTTATCAATTTATAAATGAATATTCCACTTTTCTGTTTATAACAATACATATACAGAGTATAATATTAACAACAAGTCAGTTAAATAAAAACCGATATATAAATAATTAACAATTAAACATACCCTCTTTCTTTGGTGAAAGAAGGCATGTTTGCATTTTGCACATTTTGGTATTTCTGAACTTTTGTAGGCCTAAATAAAATATATTGCAATAATCTGGACAAGGTGTGATCTAGATATTGATATTGTCCAAACATATAGCAAGGATTGCAATCTGTACAAACCTGCTCTTTGTTATGACTGCCAGTTGAAAATTCAATGACCACAAAGGATCAAGAAACACTCCCAATTTGCAAATCTACTGCAATCCTATCCACAACTGGTTTCATCTTAACTCCATGTTCTATTTCAATGGTCAGTATGGTTTATGCATTCAGTATTTTGAAGAAAAAAGGAATTCAATTCAAATGTGGCATTGTGGATACAGTATATTTCCAGCATTGCATTCCCAATAAGAGGCATGCTAGTGCACTCTAGCCAAAGTTTTTGAGTAAATCACAGGAACAGACTCACTCAGAGTATATTATATTAATCCAGTTCTATAAGGTACATAAGAAAGCATTAATGATGCTATCTTGGTGAGTAGCAAAAAGTCTGCATGCAACAATGAATCTCAGAGAGCACCAAAGACTTCAGTACTGTAAGAAAATCAGATCCGTGTTGAGTTTAAGGTATATTTATTTCTAACGGTCACCAAGTAGATCCTTCTGGGTAGAAGGAGAGCAAAAGGTACTACAATGTCCCTCATCCATATTTCACAATGTTTCATTATTCATATGATCATCAATATTGTGTGTGTGCATGTGTGTGTGTGTGTGTGTGTGTGTGTGTGTGTGTGTGTGTGTGTGTGTGTGAGAGAAATAGCTTCAAGAAAAAACAAAGTCTAGTTGTTGTTGTTTTGGAAACACCTTTGGTGCAGGTGTGTGTAGTTACCAAGAGTCAAGGTTCTACGTGCTATGAATTAGACCATCGCTATTTTAATACATGAGTCAGAACATTTAAATCAGAAATACTTGTTTTCAGGTTTTGTGGAAGTTTGAAATACATCTGGAGTTTCAGTTGTAAACCAATCACCATTTCCAGCAATTTCTTCCCCGGAGCATTGCTGCCAAAGTTATTTCCTGAGCTAATAGGTCTTCAATTAGAAAGACAGGGAGACTGTGCCAAAGCAAAATTAGTAAGAATTTCATGTTTACTTTGCTTAAATGGAAAATCATGAGTATCACTCGTCCAAGGACAAAAGGTCAGTTAAAAAATGTACTTGATACTGATTATAGGGTTGATTAGATAACTTGCGTTGATTATGTGAACAGCCTATGAAGGTATCCATAAGCCCTAACTGCAGACTGCATTCATTAGTTTTCAGCAAAGGTTACATCTATTATTCAAAAAATAATGAGGATGGTGTAAGAATTCATTTTCAGAAAATTGGGTGTGATTAAATATCATGTTTGTTGCTTCAGTTACTGTGTTTTTAAAAAGAGAGTCTGTGCTTGTGGGTTGATATATGATAGAAGTTTTGATTAGCATAATTATACTAATTTCAAGGAGGATCCTTATAAATCAATAGGAATATATTAAGTTAAATTATTGATCAACCATCACAGTTCCGTCCTGAAATCCCTCTGTCATACAGTGCCCAAAATTAATAAAAAGGAATTAAAGCTACAAGTTATATCTTATACTTAAACAAATAATGGGAGAGTTGAAATTGGCTATTGGAGCTCTTTTTGTACATAGAACAAGTACATATGTGAAATATGTAACACTGTCAAACTATTCACCAAGGCTGCATTATTATTACTATTAGTCTTCTCCTCATTCCTATCACCCATCTCTTCCCACTTATGACTGCAGGACTGTACCTTTGTTGCTTGTATCCTTACAATTTATATTGATATTGTTTGTTTCCTGATTGCTTATTTGTACCCTATGACTATCATTAAATTTTGCACCTTATGATTCTTGACGAATGTGTCTTGTCTTTTTATGTATACTGAGAGCATATGCACCGAAGACAAATTCCTTGTGTGTCCAATCACACTTGGCCAATAACGAATTCTATTCTGTTCTGTTTTATTCTATTCTATTCTAAATAAGTAGGATCATACCAACAAACTTTAGACATTATATATGTTATACTGTCGATACCAGCTTATACCAGTGTTATAAAAAAATGTGGCATATGGCCACAAACACTATTTTTATGAGCATCCCAGGATAGTACCAAAAATTTGGTTTTTTTTGCATATTAGGAATTTTAAGGGACAAAATTGAGGAGCCATTTCTTGGCATCTTGAGAAAAGAAATACACAATATATTATATAGCCTAAAATATATTTAATGGTTCTTTTTTTTAAAAAATGGACAAATTGTCTCTTTGTATATCAATTCCCTATTCATAGCTTTGGCTGCATATACGAGTAAAAGAACAGTAGGAGGTAAGCTCTACTGAATTCAGAAGAATTTACTTTGTGTTATATTGATTCAGTGTTGTATTGGATGTCGATAATTCTGGTTTCTAAGTCACAGTGAACACAAAGAGACAAATTTCCATATAAACATTTGTATGACTGGAAATAGTGTCATTACTTGGATCAGGTACTGTGATTTCAGGGATCACAGACCACTGAACAGCCACTTTCTCTGTTTTGTATGGACAATTAAAACTCTATTCCTATTTCTTTTATTACTCTATGAATAACTGGCACAAATTCTCCTTATATTTCGTAGCAACTTTAATACAGTAGTACCTGCCTTGCTGCCAACAACAAATCCCATTGTGCAGTTGTTGATCTTTGGATAAACTATTGCAAATCTGATGGCATTCAAGTCAAACTTTTTGTTTCTAAAAGTGGTTTTTTTTCAAGATTATAATTAGAGAAGATAATATCATATGCTTCAACAGATTACTATGACCAAAACTCTTAACAGAATGCAACATTTGTTATAAAAAAGTAGAGAACTTTCAAAAGGCAAGCCTGGAAGATTTTCACTCAGCACAGGACAACATTAATGTAAATGTGAGATGTCCGAGCAATCACTGTGTGGTTCAAATAAGGAGTGGATTGAGTAAATGGTGCTTTGCAAAATCAGAGTCAGTGTGCAGTGTTAGCAACACAATTTCACCCTAAAAGTCTGAGAAGAATATTGATGAAACCTCGACAAGAATATCAATGAAAGATCCTGAATGAATGAAAGTCAAAGCCATGGTTAGAAATACAACCATGACTCCAACTTCATTGAATTCAAGAGTGGTGATTTTGAAGATCTATATTTGTATATATTTTTTCATTTGAAAAATTAGGGAAATAACATATTGTATTTGCATAATCAATGTAATCAATTCATTCATTCAGGCATTCATTCCTTCCATTTAGATGCTACTTGATTCCAGACTGACTCTGGACAGCTCACAATACAAGTGATATAAAAATAATAACCTACATAATAGTAAAGAGATGATATACTTAGTCAACAGATAAGATGAACACCATCCATCTACAAGGCATCAGACAGAATTTCACATGGATAGCTACAGCAAAGCAATCTATTTGAGTTCTATTTTCAAAAAGGTTATAACAGAAAGCTAATTTCAGCTATAGAAATTCTCTAAGCCATCACTAACTGCTCTTCGCCTAAAGAACTTCATATCAAAGTAATGTACAAATAGAACATTTTAAGAATAGTCTGTATTCTAGGTGAAATATGTAAGAGAATTTGTACTGGACATAGCAAGCAACTGGAGATTTACTGAAACAGTCCAGAACAATGCCTTTCCTTTATTTCTAATTCCTTTTACACCAATATTACAATCCTACACCAATAATCTTTTTTAAATAAACTATATTTCAAAACAATCAAGACATTATTAAATATATTCTAGTAGTTTTGTGTTTGCATTTCCTTTCAGATCATAATTCCCATATCTAGGCCTAGAAGAGCCAGTTAAATTTTTGGAATAAACTAAAATACAGTAGTGTTCCTGTTCATTCAAATAATTTTAGCAGCCAGGAAAAAAAAACAATATTAGCAAATTTACTTCAGGGCAGGGGAAACCTGCATAAAGTAAATCCAAAATGATGATGGAAATATCAGTCATAGTGATCACTATCATATGAACATATTGCAGCAGAAACTTTCAGACCAGAAGGAGCATTTTGCTAAACAGCATTTTCAGGAAAGCAAATCTGCAATAATGAAACTAAATTGATGTCATTATATTGCAGAATAAAAATTACTCTTGCATTCCCTACTCCTTGACTATATTGCTAGTAGCAACTTGGTCAGTTTCAACTTATAGTCGCTACAAGAGTAAATAACTTCTAGTTCTTCCAAAAATGTGCCAGGAATTTCAGTTGCCAGACATCTCCCAAAGTTTGTTGAAATTCCTTGAGGTTTCATCAGTATATATATGCATCTAGATCAATGGTTATTTTGTTGTCTGACTTCACATCAGGCCATAAAATACTTGGTTACAGTTATTCAGTCTGGATTCATGGACTTCCTTGATGAGAGTATATGGTGATTTACTACACATAAGATAAAAATCATCTATCCGCTTCCAGCACAAAATAAAAACCATGCTATTTACATTTATACATTTATACACATGTACAGTACAAATACACATCTTCTCCAGAATTTAAACTCATTCTTCATATAATCTCAAATTTGGTTTTGAGATTAAGAGCCATGCGCTCAATATTTACATCACTTTCTCTATTTACTGTCTAACTTGACAACAAGTTTCCTGCTTTAGCCCTTAGCTATGCATTCACTTTATCAGTTGTGTATGTTTATTATTTTTTATTATTTATTGTATTTGTTATAGCCATACAGTCCAGTATACTTGGGGGACTATGATAAATTTATTGAAATAAAATAAATAATATAATTGCTTTCTGCTCTCAGTATGGCTTCTTCCTCTTGCTGTATCTCAATATCAAGATTGTTCAATTGTATGTCACAAGTGGATAGGTTTCAACTCTTCTGGTAAGTTTTTTCCCCCCTAATATCTATAACTTATCCATTCTTGGATGCATGAAGCAACACCAAGTTTCCAAATTAAAAGTGTTACCCTGACTACTGAAGTTGCTCTATTTTCTCCAGCCTTTTTTGATCTCAATTCTTAGGAATGGCTATCTTCTATGGAAGGCAAACACAAACAGATTTCATTTCAGATATAAAATAGGTCTTTAAAGAAGGAAGAGATTAACTGTTTTTAGTTAGAGGACATCTCAGGAATTATACTGTAAAGTTAATTATGTAAAGTTAATATGATCACCTCTTGTGCATTTAATCTTTTTTCTCTTCTGTCAAATTAAAGCTAACAATGTGGTCTCAATTTTTAGAGAACTTAATCCAAAGCTTTCAGGTGAGTATACAGCCTTGAGAACCTCAGGTAATTTATCCCTTAACTTGTGAACATGGATTTCCATCTTTCTTTTCATGACTATTCAAAACAGCAAATTATAGGGAAAAAAAGCTATTAAAAATATGGTATATAGGATAGAACAGGAAGACAATTATAAACTCTCTGGTCCTCATGTTTGCCTTATACACAATATGCCAGTTTTTCTCAACCTTGACTGCTTGAAGATATGTGGACTTTGATTCCCAGAATTGCCCAGCCAACTGCACTGGCTGGAGAATTCTGGGAGTTAAAGTCCACACATCTTCAATTTGCAAAGGTTAAGAAACACTGCAGGAATTGGTCAATCTAACTCAATGTTTTCTCAAACTTGGCAACTTTAATATATCCAAACTTCATATCTATCAGAGGTTGAAGTCCACGCATGTTAATGTTGCCAAGCTTGAGAAGCACTGGGGTAGCTCAACCTGGTTTTCATTGACAGACATTTTATTTTCATAACTCTTATCCACACTAGTACATGCCAAGATCAAAGTGTATGCTTTAGTCTTGAGCTATGTTGCTAACCTAGGATGAAGGTAGGAATAGGTAAAATAAGCCAATGCAAAACATTTTATTAATGTATCAATCGATCACCAGGAGATCAGGCTACATAAATGAAATAAATATCTACCAAATAAATTCGACCAATAATTTATATTAGTAGAAGCAATTTTCATGTTTGCTGTTTGTTGACAGATTTGGTGAACTTTGAAACTTTGGTAAACTTTGGTAGCTTAATAAATAAAATGAGATTGCATTAGAAATTCATATCATATAATTTACTTAGTTTCAAATCCAATTTGATTTAAAGGGCATAAGGAAAGGAGGAAAAAGTGAGCTTTCTATCATTGCTCATTGCTGGATACTTCAGGCCTACATTGAGATCATTAGGTATTTTTATTAAATATTAAATTTAATTTCTTTACTCTTTAATATTAATAAATACAATCAAATGTTCGATTTGAGAAGCAGGGCTTCTCGCTGAAAATCCAATCTCTCTTTCTCAATCTCAATCTCTTTCCTTTTCTCTCTTAGTATGCTTTGAAGGATGACAAATGGAAGATGATAAAATGATGAAGTTAAGGTCAAAGGAAATTCATTAACTACTTATTCTCAGACTGATATGTGAATGAAAACATATGGTTGACATTTAAAAGTAAGAACCTGACACATTCTTTTTCTTCCTCATTTTCACAGTACTTGTTACCTGAAGTCATTATTTTGAAGAAGGAGATGAAGGAAAATGACAAAGTGGGATGTAGCAGTCCAGATCTCATATGAAATTTTGTAATTTAAGAAAACTTTGACATTACAGATATGTCCAGCATCAAGGGCAAGCACATACTGCTATACCTGAAAAACTTTTTTTTGTTTAGTAGATAAAAGAAGGGTGCTTGCTATAATGACAGAGACTTTTCAGAAAATGTGCCCATCCTATATTTCAATTCTACTTCCATATATTTCAGATTAAGGTCTGCTAAATTTAGTAGGATTTATCTGTAATTATTTTCAAAAGACAAATGGTCTTTGTTTTTCCTTAAAGAAGTTTTACATCTCATCCAAGAAGCTTTTTCAATTCTGAGATTCTTCAGAACTGAAGAAGCTTCTTGACTGAGAAGTAAAAAGTTTAAAAAGCTTCAAGCAAAAAGAAAAGTCCAGTTTGAAAAAGCAACCATGACCTGAATGACTGAAACTCTGGATGAAATCATCAAATTAAATTCTTAGAAACTGTTTAATTTAATTTTTTTTTCAGTTAAACTAGAAAATTGAATCAAATCCTGCTACAGTGTTAATTTGAATTATTGGACTGATTTACATAGTGATGTAAAGTTGAATTAGAATGTCAGTTATCACACATGTAAAATTATCCCTGCAGATAATATTCATAATGTTTTAGACAGACCAGCCAAAATGCAGCAAAATTATTTTTCTCTATAGAAAAATAGTGTGGAAGTTTAAAAAATGCAAACATTTTTTGTTTAAGAAATATTTTTTTGTAGAAATATAGCAGGTATCCAGCCATAAGTACTGAATTTCCCATGGCTAATTAACATAGAGACATACAGAGATGATATTAATCCCACTATGTCCACATTTTTTCTTTTTTTTTTTTTGTTGGGGGAGATTGGTAGTGATGGGGAAGCATTAATAAGTTGAGCAAATCTAACTCATTTGGTCCATTTATAGTTCAGTATAACACAAATACAGAGAAAATGCTCAGGTTCAATTACCATTTGCAAGAGCAAAAATGGATGATTGAAGTGGCACATAAGTGGCGCATTCCCCAATACTAAGCAATGTATTAATAGCGGTTAAAGTATTTAAGAACTGTATAAATATGACACAAACAGATGGTAGCAATAAGATGCATTTTCCTAGT
Source organism: Thamnophis sirtalis (assembly GCF_051295495.1). Taxonomy (NCBI): domain Eukaryota; kingdom Metazoa; phylum Chordata; class Lepidosauria; order Squamata; family Natricidae; genus Thamnophis; species Thamnophis sirtalis. Next base: position 20,824,206 of record NW_028261391.1, read on the forward strand.
AATGAATACAAAGTCTGCAACAACTGAGACAAATTGCCTCCTTTTCTCATGTTACATAAACTTAATTCAAGTTTGATTTAGAAAGATGTCACAAAGTCTATAAAAATAGCATAAATGCTAATAAAACATATAATATCACAAATCAAATAAGCCTTAACATTAACCAAGCTTAGAATTTGCTAAGAGAGACCTCTTAAACTGACCTGGTTTAAGATACAGAAAAAAAAAACAATTTTTCAGTATTATACAAAGATATGTTTCTAACCTTCCTTCGCTTGCTTGAAATCCTATCGTGAATTAATTTGCAATCTGTGCGGAAGATGAACAGAACAGGATGACGAAACAGCAGAGTTGGAAGGAATCTTGGAGGTCTAGTCTAACCCCCTGCTCAAGTAGGAGACCCTATACCTGGGGTGGTGTTCACTTACCTTCCCTACCGGTTCACAAATGTGTGTGCATCTTCCACCTCCATAGATGTGCATAGCCTTCCAGCCATACACTTTTGGCAAAAAAGGGCATAAATGGGATACCATAGAGCAGGGCAGGTGGGAGGGGCCACCTGCAATTTCTGCTACCCGTTCAGGTAAACCGGTCTGAACCGGTAGAATACCACCTCTGCCCTATACTATTCCAGATTTTAGATCACAAGTGTCAAACTATCATGGCTTTTTCCCCCTTTGCTAAAATGGGGCGGGTGCGGCCAGCATGTGATGCATCTAACCCATAGGCCGCAAATTTCACACTCCTGCTTTAGATTTTATCCTTTCTAAAACCTCAGTTATGCATTGACCTTAGATTGGCATCTTCCTTTTTATATTTTCAGCGTGGTTATCAGTTGCATCATCAACCACTCAACCTGATCCCTAACAAAAGGAAGGCATGATTGTTTGTTCTCAAGACACCACCACCATCATATTGAAAAGCTAGTTCTGCACTCATGCTACTTCAGAAATGACTTCTGATATTTCTCTCAGATGCCAACAGCTTTTTCAACCAGAAAGAGAAAATACCTGGTTAAGAAAATTTAGTGGGTTTTCTTCCTGTCCTTTAATTTACAGGTGTTGCTTTTGATTTTTGTTTTTCTGGCCAGGTAAGCAATAAAAGCCAGTTGGGAAATCACGACCAGCCTGTTGTGCCAATCTGCAGGATGGATGACATAAACCAAGTCTTCAAAAGAAAACATTTATTTAGGAGAGGAAGGATGAAGAGCAGCAAAGATACTTGTCACAATCACAGCAAAAGCATACACAACATACCGGTATCTATGGAATCATACTGCACTGAATATTAAATACATTACACATTCTGATTTGCACATGTTCAACACAGAGAAGCCTAAATTCATCATATTTCTTAGATTCTGCTAATGCTATTCATGTATGCGTTTATACCTAATTTGTCCCTTTCTGACAAAATATATTATAAATTCCATAATATTACACTTAAGCTACAAACATTCCATTTGCATTCTTTCTCCCTGTCTAATATCACATTGTGCACTTTATAATGGAACCTGATTACAATGAAATCTAAGCCAGCTGTGTTTTATATTTTGCAGTTTTCCTTCCTCCCACACACACTCCTATTCAGCTTCATCTGTCTTTGATGCCTAAAGAATGACAGATGTTTCCTTCAGTAAAAATCACCTGATGAATACTGTATTAGTTACACGAAGACTAGGTACCAACTAAAATCACTGTTTACAATATATCCATACACAATAGATTGCCTTCATCTACAATTGTTCTCTATAGGCTATGTATTAACTAACTTATACTGTGGCAGCTAAAGCCACAATTGTATTCTTACTGTTTTCAGTTGGCGTCTAAGAAGTAAAAGAGGTATGATGATAAAGTTAATGTAACCATTTCAGTCCTTAAACAAATGGAAAAGTGGCTGAAACATATCTCTCTCCCTGGTGACATTACTGTTTCATCCATCAAGATTCTCAGGAGCCTTTGGAGACAATAAACAAAGTGCTTGGAAACTTAAAATGCAGCTTCCAATTGCAGTTGTTCATCTTTCATATGTATACCTCCTTGGGTGCACACTCCATTTAGAGGATTTTGAAAATTTATAAAATGCAGTTCTCTCAGTATCTCAAGTTCCCATGTTAAATTCATTTTCTTCCATTGATATGGCAGTACGTTGATTATTATTAAAGTAAGATTCCTAGAGTTGCTACGAACCCAAAGGAGGCTTATAAATTTGATGGATAAATAAATCGGCTGCCCACCAGAGGAGAACATTATTGAGATGAATAAAACCCAATGCAATAATCCAGAATCCAAAAAGACTATACATACAACTTATTCCTAACTAATGTAACAGATACTCATGCAATGTCATTAAAATATGCCCAGCTATACAATCTATTACAATGGAACCATCACAATCCATCAAAAGGCTAATTCTCCCATCCATCATAAACAAATGTGAGAAAACCAAAAGACTAATAAAATCTCCTGGCATCCCTGCAGCTCACAAACCATCAAAATGCCATTGCTGTGGCTGAGAACAGATACTTACGTAGAAGATATCAGCTAGAAATACAGAGAGTACCCAAGGTGATAATATAAATAATTATTAGGGAATAACTTAACCATAATAGGTTTTGCACCATTGTAGTCCAGATACTGCATTAATGCTGTCATCATCTACTAATTTTTCCAATTTTAAAGCAGAAGGAGGTAGTTTTAGAGAAAGCCTACATTGTCAAGAGTCCAATGAAAATTCAGACTTTCATAAATTGTTACAGGAAGGGAGGTTATTCAGAGACAGTATAGAAGCTATTCATTTCCCTATTTTGTTGCTAGAGACTTTGCATTTTTGTCATTTCTCTGTTAGGTTCTTCAATATATACAGTAGTTTTCATGCAACATTTTTAGGAAAATTGAACATTTCCCCTCCTTTACCATCTCAAGTTTCTAGAATTGCAAAACTAATTTAAATCCCTCAGATTCTTAAGGTAAAGGTAAAGATTCCCCTGCACATGTGTACTAGTTGTTTCTGGCTCTACGAGCAGTGCTCATCTCCGTTTCTAAGGCGAAGAGCCAGCTCTGTCCAAAGATGTCTCCAATGGAGACATGGACTCTCCATGGTCATGTGGCCAGCATGACTAAACACCAAAGGTGCACGGAATGTTGTTACCTTCCCACCAAAGTGATCCCTATCTTTCTACTTGTATTTTTACATGCTTTCAAACTGCTAGGTTGGCAGAATCTGGGACAAGTAACAGGAACTCACTCCCTTACGCAGCACTAGGGATTCGAACCACTGAACTGCCAACCTTCTGATCAACAAGCTCAGCATCTGAGCTACTGCATCCCTGCTCAGATTCTTGGCTTCTGCCAATCTCAAAACATCAAGAACATGAGCAGTAACCATATGAGCCAAACTGTGCTCCCCTCTTTTCTTCTAGGTGGCCTATAGGAGAAAGAAGACTTTCATCTATTCTGAGCTACTATCATCTTTGAAGCAATAAAAATACTGCTTTATTGCTTTTTCTTTTCTTTCAGCAACCAGCATTTAATTTAACACTTAATATGTTAAATGTTAAATTTAATTGACTGCTTTCTCTCCTGTTTTTTGCACACTACATTTTTTTTTCTTGTTGTTGTTAGGGTTGAATGTATGCTTTTGTTTTGTTACATTCTGTTTGTTCGTGTTACTGCTTTGTATTTTATTTTCTATGATAAAACAATTTTTTTAAAAAAGCTTTGACCATTTAGATGTGTTTTTTTTCCCCTAAAAACATCAACCATGGTTAGATTCTGCTACAGTATTTGGGTTGGAAAAGGGAAGAAGATGAGCTCTAAACGATGTGTATAAAAAGGAACAAGCCCTAAAAGCAAGATATTGATACCTATGGCATGAAAAAAGTAATGGCAACTTTGATCCAAAGGCAGGATACAAGAGTTTCTGCAGATGAGAAAATGAATTGCCAAAACAATTGCCAAGCTGTAGCAATTCAAAGGAGAATCCAAACGCCAGACCCTTTGTGTTTTCTGCACAAATGGGGGAAAAAAACCATGCTAGGCAACATGTGATTCAGAGCACTGTTTTCAAAGCAGAAGAGCTTCATCATTTTACAAGACTTGTGTGGCTGCTTTAGAAGATGCTCCCAGCAATCATTGCCAATGAAAGAAAATGAGATTCATGCTCACATAGAGGCAGCTTCCAAAGCTCTTCTGCAAGACTGCATTGAAAAGAGCAATTTCTCCAAGGCTTTGCCCAGTCTGATTTTGTAATAAACTGCAGCAGAGTAAGAAATAAATTGATTCATCTCCCCCAAACAAATAACTATATGAGACCACAAAAGGGCAGAAATGATCCTGATGCAAAACAGCAGCGCTCCAAGATTGCAGAGCACTGGTAGAAGTGATGTAGTCAACATCACAGAGCTTTATTTGTTTACGTGGTGTGGGAGAGGAGACTGATATCATTGCTAAAAGATCCAAACCATTTGAGGTCATTCATTTAGAAACTGCAGTTCATGTTATTCTCACAAATTAACTTATCGTGTCTGTCCTACAATCAGGTATACATTTCAGAGTTTGCAATATAGTTCTATAAAGCATTAAAAATATGGAATTGGCAGATGAGTCCCTATGTCAACAAAGAGTTTTTAATGGGTTTTATTCTAAAGCACAGCTGGCTCTTCACTGAAGACTTTATGGTGGTGAAAGTAGTTTTGAATGGAGAATGAGGCATTGAGTTTAGTCATTTGCTAGAATGAAAAGGCTGATGAGGATTTTGTTTCTTTATGATGCAGACAACATTTAGTCCAGCTGTATTACTATCACATGGTAGCCTAATCTTTTTTTGTACCATCACATGATAATTCAAAATGGCCATTGAATGAAAAAAAATGTGCTTATTCCTGAAGATGATGTCCATGTGAGCAATGGTGCAGTCTAAAACCTCAGAGAGTCATCATCAATCAACCTACATAACCTACATTTGCTGATGACAGGTAGACTAAGGCAATCATAGAATGGATTCCACATGATAAAAAGTGTCTAAAAAAGAAACAAAGTAACATTCAAGACCGTATTGGTTGGAAACATGCAGAAGAGGCCCTCATCCTCATCTCTCCTTCCTGCAGTGGAAAGACAATGGTTAAATTGATGGGGATGAAATTGATCAGAAACTTAAATTTGCACATTTCAACTCAACTGCAATGAAATATGTAACAGATCCTGAGATAGTGAATGAAGGAGCAAAAGAGTGTGACAAAGAGAGCAACTTCTCACAAATAAAGGCAAGTATACATGTCCTGCGGAGTAACACTTCCTTTAGTACACTAAGCATACGTATGTTGAATGCAAGCATTGGTTTGCATTAACCTTTCCAGAAATTACACAATCTTTCCATAAATTCAAGTGGTTCTTGTTTCCTGTCTTTACCAGTCTCACAGAGCTTGTTATCAACTAAAGCTTCCTACAGTTCATAAATGCGTTTCCACAATTCTTTGGATTCTGTTCAGTGACTCATTAGCATATGTATAAGCAAAGGGCTATCGATATATCAGTTGCCTTCTATCCACATCCTTCTGGTCTTAGAGGACAATATTTCAGTTCTGAATACCTTCAGGTGATGCCTTTTCTTCCAAAGCTGTTTGTTATTCACTAGCATTCCATAACTGCCTCTTCTGATTTACTGATTGTCTTGCAGCCATTTAGGTTTACAAAGGAACAAGCTATTGTTTTGATAAATGGTTCAGTTTAGGAGCAATAAAGAAAGCTATGATAGGAGTAGCTGCAGATCTACTTTTTTCTTCTTTCATTTTCAGTTTTTCCTGTAGGCCATTGCTTGAAACATTAGAAGAGGTGGATAGGTATGGCAAATTCTCAGCAAGCATTCACAAAAGAAGATGCTGGGACTTTCTTCATTTGAAGAACACAATTCTGTGTTTAGCTCTGTGTATTGCGATCTTTAAATTGGTGTGTAGATTATAATCTCTTAGGAAAAGGTAACGGTTCCCCTCGCACATAAATGCTAGTCATTCCCAACTCTAGGGGGCAGGGCTCATTTCTATTTCAAAGATGAAGAGCTAGCGCTGTCTGAAGACGTCTTTGTGGTCATGTGGCCAGCATGACTAAACGCCGAAGGCACACGGAACGCTGTTACCTTCCCACCAAAGGTAGTTCCTATTTTTCTACTTGCATTTATACATCATTTGGAACTGCTAGGTTGGCATAAGGTGGGACAAGTAACAGAAGCTCATTCCATTATGTGAAGCTAGGGATTCAAACTACCGAACTGCCAACCTTTCTGATCGACAAGTTTAGCATCTTAGCCACTGAGCCACCACATTCTTTGTTATATAACCTCTTATCAATGGCTAAAATGAAAAACTCAAGAGCAAGTTGAATAACATTTTGATGGTTAGATGCCACCTTTAATACTTTGGGGAGATGACTATAATATGGAGCTTTGCACACCAAATTGATGAGATTATAATTTTGTCTTTATTTCCCCTAAATTTATATGTTTTAATAAAACAAAGTCCCCCCAGATTTTACATTATATTTTTGGACAGTTTCTTCATTCAGAATAGTGGAAAAATGTAGTGTTGTTGTAGCTGTGATTTGAATGGGCTACAGTATCATCAGACTATTTTGAGGTTAACATTCAATCAAGCAATTTATACCTACTCTAGAAATTTCTGAAATAATGTCACCTACCATTCCAGCTCACCTTCATAAAAGTGTTTGTGAAATTAGGCTCCACACTTAGAAGAACTGATTCATCCTCCTCTGTATTGACATCTGGAGAGGTATCTGGATAAGCTTCTGGGGGAGTCATCACAGGGTCAACTGTAGAAAAATATAATAAAAAATAATCCTTGATCAAATGAAAGGAAGTCCTAAATAATGATTATCAAGATATACATGAGAATTAGCAGTATAGGGGTACAGTAGTACTGTTCTGTTTGTGTGTTCTAATAATTCTCATTGAGACCCATATTGATATTGAAAGTCATTTACATCTAAGTTTATTTTTCCTACCTTCTATGAATGTGGCTAAACCATTTTCAATGTTGTCCAACTGGCAGGCATTTGGCAGTAGCAAAGACAATTGTTTTAACTATGCAGACAAGCAGTTTCCTTCATCTAAAATACTGGAATGTTTTTTAGTGGAAGAGTTCTTCTATCCATTAACTCTGCTGCCTTTTTCTATAG